>NC_091566.1:13735940-13738442 GCF_042767895.1 Penaeus vannamei | reverse complement strand
TATTATCATTGTCATTATAATTATCATTATTGTCATTATTATTTCTAAAATTATCATTATTGCTATTAACATTATATAAATCGTTATACTGATAAAAATAGCAATAATAATTAGCATAATAATTATTATAACTGCAATAATGATGATAATACTGATAATCATGATGATAATGACTATAATGATAATAATCATACAAATAATGACAGTAATGCTAATAATGATGATAATTATCATTCAGTCCATTTATAATGAAATAAAGACCAGAAGTAAGGAAATCCTAAAAGTCGAAAAAAGCGGGAAAATATAGCGTATTACAGCCTTATGAGAGAAAAAAAAAATTCCCCTTTTTAATGGTAATTATGAGTATTCTAATATTAATTTAGGTTATTATTATGATTTTCATGATAATTCCTTTATCATTGACAATAATGATGAAATTATGATGATAATGACAATGATAATGACAATAATAATGATAAAATAATAATTATAATTTATAATTTTGATAATTACTACAATAATAGCAATAATAACTCTATTCCAATATTTCATACTAATAATAGCTAATAATTTATAAATAAATAATAACATATCATTATGTCATTATAATATTATTATATTCATTATTATTTCTAAAATTATCATTATGTATTATCATTATATAGATCAGTTATAATGATAAAAATAGCAATAATAATTAGCATAAAAATTGATTATAACTGCAAAATAACGATAATTTGAGAAACTGAATAATAGTATAATCTAATAATAGAAAAATAATCAGTTATTATGATTATTTTATTATAGCCTTTATAATGACAATAATGGCAATGAAGTAATAAAGTGAAAAAAGAAAATCTAGTATATGATACATTACTGAAAATAGTAATAAAACCCTTTTCCATTTTATGTAATAAGGCATTTTATACATTAATTCAGTAATAGGATACTTTCATATATTCCTTAAATTACATAATTGTATATCATTATATAAAATCATAATTTAAAAAATTTTAGCAATTATAATATAGCATAATCAATTATTTCAATAAAAATGAAAATAATTAGATACTAATTATGCATAACTGCAATAATATAAAATATGATCATTATGATAATAATGATAATAAAAATTTTTTTATTATTCAGTCCATTTATAATGAAATAAAGGCCAAAAGTAATAAAATCCCTTTAGTCAAAAAAAAAAGCAAAATCTAGCGCATTACATGAGAGAACCGTCGAAAAAAAACTTTTTCGCTGTTTAATGGTAATTATGAGGATTTTAACATTAATTCAGGTAATTCTGATGTTTTTCATGATAATTCCTTTATTATTGACAATAATGGTGATAATTATGATGATAATGACAATGACAATGACAATAATAATAAAATCATAATTATAATGAGAATATTGATAATTACTGCAATAATAACAATAATTAACTCTATTCCAATAATTTCCATTCTAATAATGACAATAGAAATAATATCTTTATGATTGTCATTATAATAATTATTATTGTCATTATTATTTTTAGAATTATCATTATTGTTATTATCATTATATAAATCGTTATAATGATAAAAATATCAATAATAATTAGCATAAAGGTTATTGTAACTGCAACAATCATGATGATAATGACCATAATGATATTAATCATAAAAACAATGACAGTAATGTTAATAATGATGATGATATTTATTATTCAGTCCATTTATAATGAAATAAAGGCCAGAAGAAATAAAATCCCATAAGTCGAAAAAACGGCAAAATCTAGTATATTAGAGCCTTTTGAGAGAAACGTCGAAAAAAGGATTTTTTCGCTTTTTAATGGTAATTATGAGGATTTTAACATTGATTCAGGTAATTATGATGATTTTCATGATAATTCCTTTATTATTGGCAATAATGATGATAATTATGATGATAATGACAATGATAATGCCAATAATACTTATAAAATCATAATTATAATGATAATTTTGATAATTACTGCAATAATAGCAATAGTTAACTCTATTCCAATAATTTTCATACTAATAATGGCAATGGAAATATTAATAACATCATTATCATTGTCATTATAATTATTATTATTGGTGTAGTGTACGGCTGCGTACGTCCCGACTCGTAGGATGATGTCATCTCCAGTTGAAGTCGCCAAGCCAAACTATGTATTGTTAAACCTGAATATTGTAAATATGTAATGGCCGATATGCACAGTTTTTACTATAACGGTTTGTTATCGGATTTTCTTCGTATTCTTTCCTGTATTTATCTTTTTCTAATATTCTTTCCTCCTGTCGACGTCTCCAAATTCTCGCGATAACCACCGAAGGATAACCACCGGTCGTTACCCAGCTTCTTTTTTGTTTTTCCCCTTTCCTCTCTCGTCTCGGTTGTTTGGATTGTCCAACTATCGGCTTGGTCTTCAGGCACCTCTTTTGGTCCTTCGCGGTTACAATTTTACCTGTGTTGTGCTCTCGCTCGGATTTA
>NC_091566.1:13683273-13688273 GCF_042767895.1 Penaeus vannamei | reverse complement strand
CACTCTCCTTCCTAAATCTTCGAATGGCAGGCTAGCTTCATGAGACACATCAAGTGAAACCCAGCTAGTTTGTCAGGCCAAACTGAAACTATGCAGGAGATGCCCTCACTACAGGCCGAGTCTGTACAGCCAAGGTCTGGTCCCTTGACTCGAGGTGGCACCTCTAATCAAGGCTCTACTTCTCTTGGTAGACCCTTAACCCAAACTTAGAGGAAAATGTACAATCCTCAATCAACGAGGATCTATACATATCAGATGCCACCAGCACTGGGGCTTCTGAAGCTGGAGACGAGTATGATGTAAGTGACTTTGAGTAACCATCATGGCACACAATCTAAGCATTCTGCAGTGGAATATCTGTAGCTATAATAGAAAAAAAAAATCCTTTCTCCAGTCAATAGTGCGAGCAAGGAGCGTTGACGTAGTCAAGCTCCAGGAGACACTAACTATGGGATCTTTTTGCTTCTCAGGCTATCACGTCTTCGCCACTCCAAACTTGGATGGTGCTAGAGGCCTGATGACCCTGGTAAAGCCTATCCCGTGCTCCTTAATAGCCAACCCGCCACACTGTGAAGATGGCGACGAATCTCTTGCAGTTGAGATTCATCTGCCTGGTGGTCCACTGAAAATGCACAATGTATATAGCAAACCACTGTGTGAGAGCTTAGATTTAAACCAGGTCTGTGCTACTGCAGCACAAGACCGAGTGATCATAGGGGAAGACTTCAATGCACATCTATCCATGCTGAATCCTGCAAAAGGCCGTACACAGCAGGCATTCATATAGCAGAGGTGCTTGACACGTTCCCAGAGATCGCTCTTCTCAACACCCAAGAACCAACGAATGTGAAGGGATCCTGGACCTTACCTTTCCCACTGCAATAATGGTGGAGAGAATTTGGTGGTGTGTCGATGATACGGTTACAAGTGATCACTATGGCATAGTCACCACCCTCATGGATGCTGATCCAGCCTAAAGACCACATCACATTCCTAAATGGAAAACAGACAAGGCCTTCCAGGAAGACTTGGCCCACTGTCTGAGAGACAATGAACCCCACAACAATGAAAATGTGGATGTTCTAGAGGCAAGGCTAATCCAGGCCATAAATCAGGCCGCATCACAAACCAAAACTCATCTATGGTCCAGAACTCACAAAGACGCCTGGTACTATAATGACGAGATCAGAGAGGTCAACCACAAAGTCAACATGTGCAGAAAAAACTTCCGACAGCAAAGAACTCCCGACAATCTTGCCCTCCTGAGGGAAGCTGTTGCGGATGCCAAGGAAATTGCCAACAGAGTAAGGCAGGAAAAGTGGTTCGAATGGTGCCTGACTTTTAGCCAACAGACCAGCCTTATAGAGTTGTAGAAACGGGTCAGGCAAGCGACAAGCCGCCAAACCCCGAAGTGCACGCATCATGACCCACAGTCAGAGGCTCAGAGACTGGTGCTTGAGTTCTCAGCCAGAACCAGCAGCAACATCCTGCCTCTAGAGCTGAGGGATAAACAGCAAAACCTAAGTCCAGGTAGGCTTGCTCTCATCAGAGACAAGGCACTCAAACCCGATGACACGAATGCCTTATTCTCTCTCCTGGAACTAAGAAATTCATATAAAACCAGCTCTGGATCGGCACCGGGATCTGATGGGATCTCCCATCCCATCATATCACATTTAGGTCTGGCAGGAGACCTTACATTCTTGCAGCTCATCAACAAGTCCTGGCAAATTGCCACACTGCCTCAGAGCTGGAAACAAGCCACAATAGTTCCCATCCCAAAACCAAAGGAGCCAGGCAAGTACCGTCCCATCTCTCTTCTCAGCTGCCTTGGAAAAACAGCTAAGATGGTACTTAACAGGCTCCGATGGAAAACGGGACCCCCTCATGAACATCTGCACGGGTTCACAAGGGGTAAGAGCACGACACACAGCATTTCCTCATTCCAGCACAATATGCACCTCACCCTCTGTGGTTGTATTCCTAGACTTGAAGAAGGCTTTTGACTGGCAAGCCCCCTTGCCATTCAGGAAACCCTTATCCACAAAGGAGTCAAAGGCAGACTCTTGGCCTGGATAGCTGACTATTTTAAAAATAGATCAGCAAATGTCAGATTTCAAGGCCACCTCTCACAACACATGCCATTTGAGAATGGAACGCCTCAGGGTGGGGTTCTCAGTCCTGCCCTTTTCAACACCCTTATGTCCAACATACTCAACATTCACCTACCAGAGGGATGCAAGATCATCTCTTATGCTAATGACCTGGCAATCATAGCCTCTGGCAACCACTGCCTAACTAGAGCTCAGCGTTGTCTGAATCTTGCGTCTGAAGAGTGTTGTAAGACGGGTCTAAAAATATCGGCAACAAAATAAAAAAACTATGCCTCTGAGAACTAATGTCAGAAACAAAAAACTCACTTTTCAGGGTATGGATCTGGAATGAGTGAAGGACTACCTATACCTTGGTGTATGGATAGGACACACACTCACTTTCAAAAAGGAGATCCAATACCTGCTCGACTGAACCAAGAAAAGACTATCAGTCATGAAAGTCATGACAGGGAGACACATAGGAGCAGGACAAAAAGTACTAAGATAATTCTATGTACATGCTGTCCGTCCTATCATTGATTATGCTTCTGTCGCCCTCATTGCTTCCAACACAACATTAAAAGAAAAACTGGAAACGATACAAAATGAAGCTGCCAGGATCATTCTGGGAACTCCTAGATGGACAAAGGTTATGGAGGTTGATTTACTGTCCTTGGACACCCGAATTGATCCAATGGCAGCACAGTTTCTTTCCAAGCTCTTGCAGGCACCCAGAAACTTATACTTAAAGACAAAGAGTACTCAGACGCCTACAAGAAGACTATCAGTTGTTTACGAACAACTCTTGGCTCACACACAAAGCCAGAGTACTGATACGCTTTCAACTAAAAGAATCACTGCTTGCCAAGGGTATGGACTCCCTTCACCCTGACTACAAAGAACCCCCGCCGTGGGCAAACGAAATGATTGAATTCTCAATCCTAAACCTTACAATGAGAAAAGATTAATATTCCATGCCTAGCCTAAAGGCACAAGCACAAAGGGTCATTGCACAAATAACTACTCCAGGTAGCATAACCTACTACACGGATGGATCTGTGGATCCCATAAACCACACTGCAGGCACTGGCTTCGCGACAAGGGATACCACAGCATCCATTAGGGTCACTGACAATGCTTCAATGCTCAAAGCTGAAACGGTTGCGATCATGGAAGCCCTGACACATGCGTCCCTAATGGCTGGACATGTCATTCACACAGACTCTAGAGCAACCATTGACAGATACAGCATATCATACCCCAAGACAACACCTACCTTCTGACAACTGTACTAACCATAGCCCAAAGAATACTCAGTCAGGGTAGAAGAATCATCATAAACTGGGTCCCAAGCCACATTGACATTCAAGGGAATGAGCTTGCTGACAAACTAGTTGAAAAGGCCAGGGGTATGCCCCCATCCTCCATGATCGTTTAACCTAGCCGAAGGAAACTAAGTTGAAGTACCAAAGCTACAGCACGTGCAGTCCTCTGGGGAGCACATAAGAGAAAATGCCATAAAGTCACTCGCTGCCAAGTGGTACTCAGATGCTACAAGCTATGAGCCACTGGCCCTTCCTCCTAATACAAAAAGAGGTACCGGTCATACTTCACAGATTAAGACTAGGTTACCCATGTGCTTGGCAAATTATTGATGACAAGACTGCCAGGTTATGCAAACACTGTGGTGAGTCTAACACCACCCTGTTACAATACTTGCAGAATTGTGAACGCACACAATTTCTAAGACGGACCACCCATTACAGTCGCCGGGCTGGTAAAAAGGGTATGCCACATGCTTACTTCGTGGCAGCTGGATCGCTTCCTTGTAATTCAGCCACCACGATAAGCATACAGTTCAAAGAAAACACATGAGTTAACTGGTAATAGTTGACACAGGCCAGGCCACTCTAGAGAAAAGGCCCGGGCAAAGCATGACTTCGCAAATCTAACTGAACTAAACTAAGTGAAATACCTCCATGCTACAGTGGTAATGTGTCGGCCTCTCATCCAAGGGGTCGGCGGTTCGCGCCCTGCCCAGGCGCTAGAAGTTGCAATTGTCACCCAGAGGTTACTGCTGTGGCTGGGCACCACGGTGGGTAAGGACTAAGTTCTGTCGCATCAGCACTAGCTGACACGTTGATCGAGTCGGCACAGGCCAGTATCAACCTACCCCGAGCTCGATTTTTCATCTACAAGTGACGATGTTTTCATCGACTGAGTGATGATTACCCTTCTCTACCTTCTCTGTTCAACGTCCTCGAGGCCTGTCGCATAATACCGACATACCGGGCTACTGTGAAACAGGGTTGGCCAACATCTCTTTACGAAGAAGAGGGACTATCACGACAAAGTCGAAGCCGGCTGGGATCATTCAGTACCAAATGTAGACGCCGTCAAGAGAAATAAATCACTTAGAGCAAAGTAATAAACTTATATAATTGTAGATTTGCAATATCTGGAGTAAATAGGCAAAGTAATGGTGATCCCCACTGACCAATAGTATTTTACGCATCACAAAAATATTTTACTAATACCTGGAAAAACAAGTATGTTAAATGGTTTATATATGATACCATCGTTATTATACATTCTATATAATTAATAAATTTTGTTGTAATTGAAACACTTCTTCCTAAATTTGGTCTGTTGACAATGAACCGCAACATACTGGCATAAATGACAATTCGACGTGTTCTCCCTGCGACAATTTATCCACTTGCAAAACGGATGCTGTGTCGCACCATGATGTGGCAACAGTACTTCCTCTACATAGTTTTTCCCGCTACATAGTATCCTAGAACAGGAAACACACAAATAAGTATATAACACACCTGGTCTTCGACGTGAGTGCCCGTCTTTCGTTTGTATTCCTCTGTGTCGAGGGAGTCGAGCGTGGCGAGCCCA
>NC_091566.1:13645264-13650264 GCF_042767895.1 Penaeus vannamei | reverse complement strand
GCCTCCAAATGTGTTCCATGATGAATAATATACGGAGAAGTATCTCCAGTTTTATTTACAAAATGTATTCGAATGGTGAAAAGAATATTACGAAAATTTATATTAGGTTCTGCATAATCATTTTACTTACTGTGTATGTATTATCGAATATGCAGACATAAACTTATATATCCTTTTAAATGTTGTAAATATCAATTGATAAATAGCGTCATTTCAAAATATTAAAAGAAGTGTGATCTTCGAAACAGGTGTCGAAAGACGAAGGAAAAGTATGATGGGAGGCGCTTAGGGCCCGCGCATTTTCAACTGATTTCTATAGTTTCCCGTTCTTTGATTTGTAATTTTAAGATGTTGATATCTAACCACTTGTATTTATTGTTATTTCCTAATGTTACATTAGTAAAACAGTGGTTTGTTAACTGATACAATTAAAAAATAAAATCAGATTCATCAACTCGAGCACGATTCTCAGGAATGGAGGTGGAGCCGCACCTTTGGCAACAGCGTAGAAGCATCGGCAGAGTTGCTGTCGTAATCGGCCTGGAGAAATGTCGCAAATGAGAAAAATAACACTTTCTAGTGTAGAGAGCCAGTTTCTTGTCAGCAGAAAAAGGCCTATTGTTATTATTGACTTTTTTTCTAATCTAGGCCGGGTGTTTGGCCCTCTGGAGTTTTCACGTCGAGACCTGATGGCAATCAACATCCAGCGCGGTCGCGACCACGGCCTTCCCGACTACAACACTGCCAGGAGGCATTTTGGGCTGGCCACGCTCGACTCCCTCGACACAGAGGAATACAAACGAAAGACGGGAACTCACGTCGAAGACCAGGTGTGTTATATACTTATTTGTGTGTTTCCTGTTCTAGGATACTATGTAGCGGGAAAAACTATGTAGAGGAAGTACTGTTGCCACATCATGGTGCGACACAGCATCCGTTTTGCAAGTGGATAAATTGTCGCAGGGAGAACACGTCGAATTGTCATTTATGCCAGTATGTTGCGGTTCATTGTCAACAGACCAAATTTAGGAAGAAGTGTTTCAATTACAACAAAATTTATTAATTATATAGAATGTATAATAACGATGGTATCATATATAAACCATTTAACATACTTGTTTTTCCAGGTATTAGTAAAATATTTTTGTGATGCGTAAAATACTATTGGTCAGTGGGGATCACCATTACTTTGCCTATTTACTCCAGATATTGCAAATCTACAATTATATAAGTTTATTACTTTGCTCTAAGTGATTTATTTCTCTTGACGGCGTCTACATTTGGTACTGAATGATCCCAGCCGGCTTCGACTTTGTCGTGATAGTCCCTCTTCTTCGTAAAGAGATGTTGGCCAACCCTGTTTCACAGTAGCCCGGTATGTCGGTATTATGCGACAGGCCTCGAGGACGTTGAACAGAGAAGGTAGAGAAGGGTAATCATCACTCAGTCGATGAAAACATCGTCACTTGTAGATGAAAAATCGAGCTCGGGGTAGGTTGATACTGGCCTGTGCCGACTCGATCAACGTGTCAGCTAGTGCTGATGCGACAGAACTTAGTCCTTACCCACCGTGGTGCCCAGCCACAGCAGTAACCTCTGGGTGACAATTGCAACTTCTAGCGCCTGGGCAGGGCGCGAACCGCCGACCCCTTGGATGAGAGGCCGACACATTACCACTGTAGCATGGAGGCATTTCACTTAGTTTAGTTCAGTTAGATTTGCGAAGTCACGCTTTGCCCGGGCCTTTTCTCTAGAGTGGCCTGGCCTGTGTCAACTATTACCAGTTAACTCATGTGTTTTCTTTGAACTGTATGCTTATCGTGGTGGCTGAATTACAAGGAAGCGATCCAGCTGCCACGAAGTAAGCATGTGGCATACCCTTTTTACCAGCCCGGCGACTGTAATGGGTGGTCCGTCTTAGAAATTGTGTGCGTTCACAATTCTGCAAGTATTGTAACAGGGTGGTGTTAGACTCACCACAGTGTTTGCATAACCTGGCAGTCTTGTCATCAATAATTTGCCAAGCACATGGGTAACCTAGTCTTAATCTGTGAAGTATGACCGGTACCTCTTTTTGTATTAGGAGGAAGGGCCAGTGGCTCATAGCTTGTAGCATCTGAGTACCACTTGGCAGCGAGTGACTTTATGGCATTTTCTCTTATGTGCTCCCCAGAGGACTGCACGTGCTGTAGCTTTGGTACTTCAACTTAGTTTCCTTCGGCTAGGTTAAACGATCATGGAGGATGGGGGCATACCCCTGGCCTTTTCAACTAGTTTGTCAGCAAGCTCATTCCCTTGAATGTCAATGTGGCTTGGGACCCAGTTTATGATGATTCTTCTACCCTGACTGAGTATTCTTTGGGCTATGGTTAGTACAGTTGTCAGAAGGTAGGTGTTGTCTTGGGGTATGATATGCTGTATCTGTCAATGGTTGCTCTAGAGTCTGTGTGAATGACAACGTGGCCAACCCTTAGGGACGTGTGTGTGAGGGCTTCCATGATCGCAACCGTTTCAGCTTTGAGCATTGAAGCATTGTCAGTGACCCTAATGGATGCTGTGGTATCCCTTGTCGCGAAGCCAGTGCCTGCAGTGTGGTTTATGGGATCCACAGATCCATCCGTGTAGTAGGTTATGCTACCTGGAGTAGTTATTTGTGCAATGACCCTTTGTGCTTGTGCCTTTAGGCTAGGCATGGAATATTGATCTTTTCTCATTGTAAGGTTTAGGATTGAGAATTCAATCATTTCGTTTGCCCACGGCGGGGGTTCTTTGTAGTCAGGGTGAAGGGAGTCCATACCCTTGGCAAGCAGTGATTCTTTTAGTTGAAAGCGTATCAATACTCTGGCTTTGTGTGTGAGCCAAGAGTTGTTCGTAAACAACTGATAGTCTTCTTGTAGGCGTCTGAGTACTCTTTGTCTTTAAGTATAAGTTTCTGGGTGCCTGCAAGAGCTTGGAAAGAAACTGTGCTGCCATTGGATCAATTCGGGTGTCCAAGGACAGTAAATCAACCTCCATAACCTTTGTCCATCTAGGAGTTCCCAGAATGATCCTGGCAGCTTCATTTTGTATCGTTTCCAGTTTTTCTTTTAATGTTGTGTTGGAAGCAATGAGGGCGACAGAAGCATAATCAATGATAGGACGGACAGCATGTACATAGAATTATCTTGGTACTTTTTGTCCTGCTCCTATGTGTCTCCCTGTCATGACTTTCATGACTGATAGTCTTTTCTTGGTTCAGTCGAGCAGGTATTGGATCTCCTTTTTGAAAGTGAGTGTGTGTCCTATCCATACACCAAGGTATAGGTAGTCCTTCACTCATTCCAGATCCATACCCTGAAAAGTGAGTTTTTTGTTTCTGACATTAGTTCTCAGAGGCATAGTTTTTTTTATTTTGTTGCCGATATTTTTAGACCCGTCTTACAACACTCTTCAGACGCAAGATTCAGACAACGCTGAGCTCTAGTTAGGCAGTGGTTGCCAGAGGCTATGATTGCCAGGTCATTAGCATAAGAGATGATCTTGCATCCCTCTGGTAGGTGAATGTTGAGTATGTTGGACATAAGGGTGTTGAAAAGGGCAGGACTGAGAACCCCACCCTGAGGCGTTCCATTCTCAAGTGGCATGTGTTGTGAGAGGTGGCCTTGAAATCTGACATTTGCAGATCTATTTTTAAAATAGTCAGCTATCCAGGCCAAGAGTCTGCCTTTGACTCCTTTGTGGATAAGGGTTTCCTGAATGGCAAGGGGGCTTGCCAGTCAAAAGCCTTCTTCAAGTCTAGGAATACAACCACAGAGGGTGAGGTGCATATTGTGTTGGAATGAGGAAATGCTGTGTGTCGTGCTCTTACCCCTTGTGAACCCGTGCAGATGTTCATGAGGGGGTCCCGTTTTCCATCGGAGCCTGTTAAGTACCATCTTAGCTGTTTTTCCAAGGCAGCTGAGAAGAGAGATGGGACGGTACTTGCCTGGCTCCTTTGGTTTTGGGATGGGAACTATTGTGGCTTGTTTCCAGCTCTGAGGCAGTGTGGCAATTTGCCAGGACTTGTTGATGAGCTGCAAGAATGTAAGGTCTCCTGCCAGACCTAAATGTGATATGATGGGATGGGAGATCCCATCAGATCCCGGTGCCGATCCAGAGCTGGTTTTATATGAATTTCTTAGTTCCAGGAGAGAGAATAAGGCATTCGTGTCATCGGGTTTGAGTGCCTTGTCTCTGATGAGAGCAAGCCTACCTGGACTTAGGTTTTGCTGTTTATCCCTCAGCTCTAGAGGCAGGATGTTGCTGCTGGTTCTGGCTGAGAACTCAAGCACCAGTCTCTGAGCCTCTGACTGTGGGTCATGATGCGTGCACTTCGGGGTTTGGCGGCTTGTCGCTTGCCTGACCCGTTTCTACAACTCTATAAGGCTGGTCTGTTGGCTAAAAGTCAGGCACCATTCGAACCACTTTTCCTGCCTTACTCTGTTGGCAATTTCCTTGGCATCCGCAACAGCTTCCCTCAGGAGGGCAAGATTGTCGGGAGTTCTTTGCTGTCGGAAGTTTTTTCTGCACATGTTGACTTTGTGGTTGACCTCTCTGATCTCGTCATTATAGTACCAGGCGTCTTTGTGAGTTCTGGACCATAGATGAGTTTTGGTTTGTGATGCGGCCTGATTTATGGCCTGGATTAGCCTTGCCTCTAGAACATCCACATTTTCATTGTTGTGGGGTTCATTGTCTCTCAGACAGTGGGCCAAGTCTTCCTGGAAGGCCTTGTCTGTTTTCCATTTAGGAATGTGATGTGGTCTTTAGGCTGGATCAGCATCCATGAGGGTGGTGACTATGCCATAGTGATCACTTGTAACCGTATCATCGACACACCACCAAATTCTCTCCACCATTATTGCAGTGGGAAAGGTAAGGTCCAGGATCCCTTCACATTCGTTGGTTCTTGGGTGTTAAGAAGAGCGATCTCTGGGAACGTGTCAAGCACCTCTGCTATATGAATGCCTGCTGTGTACGGC
>NC_091566.1:13638348-13639764 GCF_042767895.1 Penaeus vannamei | reverse complement strand
CGCCGGGAACATAATGTAAACATACTCTTAGCCCTTACCCACCGTGGTTCACAGCCGCAGCGATAACCTCCAGGCGACAATTGAAACTTCGGTCCTAGGCTGATCTGTAGAGACTCTTGGAGTAGCAGGAGAGCCTAGAGGTACAGATTCAAAGCCCACCAGTGTGTGGACACGCCCTGGTTTCATACCAACTCGTGCTCCCTTTGACCCCTGAGTTTAATAGGGTGCTGTTGGGAGGCAGGCCTTGTCAGAGAACTTACCGGCAGCAGATCTTAAAAATGATGTTGCTCGGGGGAAGGCAACAATTTTTCCTATCTGGCAAGTGAGGCGAGCTGCAGGTCCCGTTGGGTGGAAGACCACCGGAATTTGGGCTGAGAGCTCAGAAATCCCATTGTGACCGGCCAAGAACAAGACAATTTTATCGTAGGAGACAGTGGAAGCTAGGGATGCGTGTCGCATGGCCTGACTGGGCATTGAGATTTGTGCCATTTCCAAGCACATAGGACTCGGACACTGTTGAGAAGAGACAAGGGCCAAATTGTCAGGAATCTTGTAGAGGAGGTCGAAGGTCATTTCTTAGTAAGTGACCTTTGTCCTACCTTCCAACCAATCTTAGAGACCTGAACTCCAACTCCTCCTCACAGATGACTGCAGTCCGTTCTGTAGATAGTTGGATCATCTTAGATCGTGTTGGGTGAAGTATTTGGAGTAGTTGTACCAGGTTGATCCAACAACAGTTAGCCTGGACGAGAATTGTGCCATGATCTCTGTACTGGACCCACTCATCAGTCACAAAAAGAGTCAATAGAAAGACGGTCAATTATGTATGTGTATTTCCTTTGAAGGAACCGCAGCTCGCTGATGTAGCGGGACGCGAGGAGGATACCGACCGGAGAAACACCGGGGAAACTACAATAATTCCATATTATAACTGAGTGTTGTCTGCCTTCATTATTGTTCAACACATCCATCTTGACAGTGTATTAAAAAGTATATTAATGACATCATTTTAAGAGGACATATTGTATTGATAGAAGACACAAAAACCCGCCGCCTGACAAGACCTTTAATACTTATCATTCAACCAGTAAAGATTATACATTTAATATCAGATAACAAAAACCATTGTCACAACAAGATGATAGGCAGAACTCTTGGTTATCCTTACATCATATCTTAAAATTAAATATTTCTTTGTCTGTATCACAAAGTTGATATGCTAAATTTAAAGTTTCGCAGTATCCCTAAAATTCAATATTCAACATGCGACATTTTAAACATAATTACGTAATACGTAAAAATTTCCAATATTCCATATGCAAACAAATGATATACAGATATTTCACTTACAGTATCAGCCTATAGTTTGTTTGTTTGTTTTTTTATTTTATAAAATCTAAATACCATAGCCTTAGG
>NC_091566.1:13586561-13589061 GCF_042767895.1 Penaeus vannamei | reverse complement strand
GGATGATCGGTTGCCTCTACTGTCAAGGGAACTGGGGAGGCTGAGAGTTGAGGTGGCTGCTCTCTCGGAGGTGAGGAGGCCTGGCAGCGGCATGACCTGTGTAGGTGGCTACACCTATTACTGGTCGGGCCGCAGCGATGGCCACCATCTCCAGGGAGTAGCCATTACCATCTCCAGCAGACTCAAGCCCTCGGTAGTAGAGGTTACTCCTGTTGGTGAGCGTATAATGGTATTGAGATTGAAGCTATCTTTTGGCTTTATGTCTCTTATTGCTGTGTACGCTCCTACCGATGTTTGTAAACTTGACGTGAAAGAGATGTTCTACGCCAAACTTACATCTGTGGTAGACAGATGTCCCCGACGATATTCGCATTGTTCTGGGCGACTTCAATGCGGTATCTGGCTGTGATCGAGCTGGCTATAAGATGTCTGTCGGTCCCCATGGTTCACGAGCTGATGCCGGTAGCGAGAATAGCCTCCTTTTCCGGGACTTTGCTAGGTCCCAGAAATTGAGGATTTCTGGCTCCTGGTACCAGCGCCCAGACCCACATCGCTGGACATGGTACAGTGATGCAGGTAACGCAGCCAAGGAGATCGACCACATACTTGTTAGCACTCGGAGGATCCTTCAGAATTGCAGGGTGTACAGGAGTGCTGAGTTCTGTGGTACTGACCATAGATTTGTTGTGGCTACCCTCCGGGTCCACTTCAAAACCCCCCAGCGGTCAAATGATCACCCTAGGGTGTTTCATTTGGACAGGCTGAGGGAGGGGGAGTGTGCCCGCGGGTTTGCTGAGGCAATCTCTGATTGTTTCGCAGTGCTTGGCAGTCTGACAGACCCTGTTCTTCTGTGGGATACCTTTAAGCGTGAAACGTTTGATGCAGCTCAAAATACGATTGGTGTACGCCCGAGAGCAGTACAGAATTCCATCTCGCAGGAGACACTGGAAGCCACAGATGCATGTCGTGCGGCTCGTCTGACAGGGGATCGGGAATTGCACCATTCTCATGTGCGCAGAACTCGGTCCCTGTTAAGAAGGGACAAGGAACAGTTTATTAGGAGTCTTGCAGAGGAGGTAGAAGGCCATTTCTTAGCAAATGACCTTCGTCCTGCATACCAAGCCCTGAGAAAGCTGAACTCCAAGCCCTCTTCACAGGTGACAGCAGTTCGCTCAGTAAGTGGTCAGATCGTTTCAGATCCTGTTGCGGTGCGGGAACGTTGGGCTGAGTATTTTGAGCAGCTGTACCAGGTTGACCCACCAACAGTTAACTTGGATGCGGGTAGTGTCGAGATCCCGCTGCCGGATCTACCCATCAGTGAGGACCCTCCCTCCCTAACTGAAGTTAGGGGGGCGATTTCCAAGCTGAAGAGTGGTAAAGCAGCTGGTATCTGCGGCATACCAGCTGAACTGTTAAAGGCTGGTGGTGAACCTATGGCACAGGGGTTACATGCTGTCCTGGCTGCCATCTGGCAGTCCGGTTCCGTTCCTCCTGACCTGTTGAGGGGTGTGGTCATCCCTCTCTGGAAGGGGAAGGGGGACCATTGGGACTGCAGCAATCACCGAGGCATCACACTGCTCAGTGTACCAGGCAAGGTTCTCGCCCACATCTGAGACGTATCAGAGACCATCTACTGAGGCACCAGAGACGAGCAATCCGGATTCACTCCTGGTAAGTCCACAATAGACTGTTTCCTCGCGCTTCGAGTCATTGTAGAGCGCCGACGTGAGTTCGGGCGTGGGCTGCTTGCAGCCTACATCGACCTCAAGAAGGCGTTCGATACGGTGCATCGGGAGCCACTTTGGGAGATCCTGAGGCTGAGAGGAATACCAACAAGGATTATTGGACTAATAGCAAACCTGTATACTGGTACTGAAAGTGCTGTAAAGTGTGGTGGGGGCCTGTCGAGCTTCTTTCCTGTTAGTTCAGGAGTGAGGCAAGGCTGTGTCCTTGCACCAACTCTTTTCAACACTTGCATGGACTGGATACTGGGCAAAGCTACTGTTCAAAGTCATTGTGGGGCAACGCTGGGCAATATCAAGGTTACAGACCTTGACTTTGCTGATGACGTTGCCATTCTATCTGAGTCTTTGGAAACCCTAGTGGCGGCTCTCGATGCATTTAGCAATGAAGCGAAGCCCCTGGGTCTAGAGGTCTCCTGGACCAAGACCAAGGTCTAGGAATTTGGGGACATGTTAGGAGAACCTGTTCAGTCGGTATGTGCTTGCGGTGAGGACATTGAAGCCACAGAGAGCTTTACATACCTTGGTAATGTAGTTCATAACTCTGGGCTGTCAGACCATGAAGTCAGCAGACGGATTGGCCTGGCAGCAGGGGTCATGAACTCTCTCAACAAGAGTATTTGGAGATGTCGGTACCTGTGCAGAAGGACCAAGCTACGGGTTTTCAAGGCCCTGATAATGCCAGTTTTGCTATACGGTAGCGAAACCTGGACATTGTCCTGTGCCTTGGAGGCTCGTCTTGAAGCCTTTTGTAATAG
>NC_091566.1:13520613-13530613 GCF_042767895.1 Penaeus vannamei | reverse complement strand
ACAAAACGGTTACATGATGGCAGTGCATCAAATATCTCCGCATCACCATTTATTTTGAAAAGCTAAACCGGCCTGTTCATACGACCTTCTCAAAATCTTGTCTGTGTCCAAAAATGAATTTGGGCACATCCTTTTCAACTCCGAGAAAAGACTGAAAACTTTTTCAGAATCCAGAATTCAAGAACCACGTGATAACCTTTTACCTTTAAATTACTATTTCTACATTTACTGCCACTGCTCTTGCTGCTATTACTACTATTGCTACCATTCGTATATGTATAGCCTAATGATCATTATTATAAATGATAATGTCCAATAATCTAATTATAATTGCAATCACTATCCACACAGCTTTACTACTAGTAGTACATGATTAAACTTCCAGATCTGTGTAATTAGTATTAAACCATGAATGCTGCAGTTTCCCCCAGTACTGCTATCACTTTTGTCGCAGTTGTTCCTACTGCACAACCTTCAACGTTGCTATTACTGTCACCAACAACAATACAATACTATTGCCATAGTTAATATTATTGTTATCAGTATTGTAATTTCAATTTTATAGATGTATTACAGTGCAGATTGAGGAGGTGACAATCATTATGATATCTGAAGGTATTATAAATTGTTTGCAGTATCATTAATAAAATAATTTTACCAAGAAATGTTTTATGAAATCCTTTTCACATACACAAAAAAGGAAAGGAGAGAATAAAGATAATGAACATATTTGCCTTTATTTTTCCTGCATAGATCGAATTCTCTAGCATATTTCTTAGTTCCACAGATTTTGTTTACAGTGTGACGGATGAGCAGAGGCATTGGGACAAAAATCATTAATGAGAGAATAAACAACTGTAAATGTCCTGACCCATTTCGATTTTCAAATCTGTGTGTAGTTTTAATGAAGACTTACGATGAAATGAGTGACTCTCAGGCTTTGTTAATCTAATCCTTCCCATTTATACCTTTCCCACAATACCCACAAACTGATTACTATCAAAGTAAAAGGTCTTACCACGCTTTGCTTTGCTGGTTAAGTCCTCTATATTGTTTAAATGGACTAAGTAAAGAGTTGAGGTCGAAGAAGGGTCATGACATCCAAAAATTGGTATAGTACAACCAAGATCGAACATGAACTGTGTTGTATTTCATTCTTTATTGTTAAATTCATCATTCCGGTCATCCTTCCAGCCATTAGTATTTTTACTCAAGCTGTATCAATATTAAATGAACACATAAAATTTTACCCCGAAGTGAATTTGATGACACTACCAAATCAATCACATCTTCACTTCCCTTGCTTAGTTAATGTAAAATAGATTTGTAGCCATTAGTTTAAATTGGAAAAAAAAGGTCATGGAAGATTCGTGGTTTGCTGGCTCTCCCCTGCTCTATCGGTTAAATTAATGGGCAAACGTATGTTGTTATTTCAAATTCGTAAAACATTTTTGTTCTTAAAACAAAGATTTGTAGACACTATCTGAAATAGCGTTTCCATCCAGCAACAGTGAGGCACAGCAAATTTAACTGGTAAACCGTCGATTCTCTTTCTCGATTCCTAAATTTATATCAGATGTGGTGCGTTGCTCCTCGAAATCCCATGCTGGGAATTGCATGTGCAATCTAGACCTCAGAGAAGAGGTTCTGCACCTGTGGAACACGAATGGATTATCAGGGATACAAGAATGATATTTAGGTTATCCATCATATATTAGAGTCGTGTTAGATTTATCTGCTGTATATGTTTGTAAGAGTAAAGATTAAAAAATGAATAAAAATGCAAGAGTTGGGAATCACGTCTACTTTAAACAACGGTCACACTAGTCTTGTCTAGGAGGAATCCCCGGATAGCCACGTCGAGTGTCTGTCACCTAAAGAGCCGAATTGGTCACACTACATAGTATCCTCCGGTACAGAAACATCGTCCAAGAAAAGACCAAAGTGTCTACAATAACCTTGCGGATGAACTATGCATCATAGTCGTGGATTCTATGAATATCATCGCATATCAATTGATTTTTTTTTTCAAGAAGACACTAAATTTTTAAAATCCAATTTACGTCTTATTAATTACCATACAATTACCCGATACCCCATATTTCAACAAAGATTAAAAATCCGACAATATTCTTTCTAATAGCATATGTTGCTATTAGTGTAATGAACGAGAAAGTTGATAAAGCAGACATGAAGAAATATAACGTTATACTAAACCTGTGATGAGGATATTAAATCAAAGGCAAAAACCTTAATGAAAAAAAAATCTTGTTTTTTCTTTATACACCAAAAACTGACCCTCCTATCCTATTATTGACTGTGAAATGTTGAACTTGATACAGGAGTACTTGGTTAATAAATTAGTATGTACTAAACATTGATGCAAGCATGAATTTAGTTATGAATGTTGTTGTTTAACATATTCCATGAGAGAGAAAAAAAAGTAATAAAATAAATATGGCGGTGTTTTTCCAAATGGTCGCCACTACGTCATAGGAGGAGCAACTTTCCACCTACAGTTTGACATGAGGGATCCAGTGTAGTGTTCCTGATTTTTTTTTTTTTTTTTTTTTTTTTAAGGATTACTGTACTGTGCTACTGTTTTTGTTTTTTGTTTTTGAGAAATTAGTGTACTGTGATCTAGTACTACTGTTTTTTTGTTTTGTTTTTTCGAGGAATGAGTATACTGTGATCAAGTGGTACTGTTTTGTTGTTGTTTTTTGAGAAATTAGTGTACTGTGATATAGCCTACTGTTTTTTTTCTGAGGAATATGTGTACTGTGATCTAGTACTACTTTTTTGATGAATTAGTGTACTGTGATATAGTGTACTGTTTTTTTGTCAGAAATGTGCACTGTGATCTAGTGGTACTGTTTTTGCTGTTGTTGTTGTTGTTTTTTGAGGAATTGGTGTATTATGATCTATTAGTACTTTTTTGAGGAATTAGTGTACTTAGTGTACTGTTTTTTTGAGGAATTAGTGTACTGTGATCTAGTACTACTGTTTCTTTTTTTTTCTTTTTTTGAGAAATTAGTGTAGTTTTTTTGTTTGTTTAGGCCTTTTTTCCGGCGCCAAGAGGTGTAGTACTACAGTTTCCTATGACTCCGCCCCAATTAATGGGGGCGGAGTCATATATAAGCAACTGCACCTGGCTGATGAGCGCGCGGAGCACCTCGGCCCGTTTTAAAACTGGAAGAAAATCGGAAGTTCAAAGTTGATGCTGCGCTGTATGGTGCAATGTTAGTAACGATGATGTTAATGAGGATATTATTGCACGAAATACTAGTTTAAAAGTATTTACGCGCGCGTGCGTGTATGTGTGCACATATGTATATATATTATATATATATACATACAGAAATGTGTACATACATACATTCCTATATATATACAGTATACACACACACACATATATATATTTAAACACATGTATACACACATGCATATATGTATATGATATATATACATATACATACATATGCATTTATGTATGTATATGTATATATATACATATATATGTAGAAATATAATATTAAAAATATACACTACTACCATATATAACTATATAGAGTTTAAGGTTTATATGCTTTCGTATTAACAGGGCTATGGCTAAAAAGAGCCAGGTTCAGGTGTATCTTTCGTATGTGTACATTTGTATGCGATATGTCATGTAAGGCTTGTTACTGTTTTTCTTATATCATTTATGCTTTAATCTTGGGCAATATTCAGGCCTCCAAAAGTGTTCCATGACGAATAATACACGAGGAAGTATCTCATGTTTTATTAACAGAATGTGTTCGAATGGTTAAAAGATTATTGTGGAAATTTATATTAGGTTTTACATAATCATTTTACTTATTATGTATGTATAATTGAATGTGCAGACGTAAACTTATATATCCTTTTGAATTTAGTTGATATTAATCAATAAATAGTGTCATTTTCAAAATAATTAAAGAAGTGTGACCTTCGAAATGAATGAAGAAGTATGATGGGAGGCGCTTATGGTCCTCGCATTTTCAACTGATTTCGATAGTTTTCCGTCGTTTGATTTGTAATTTGATGTTGATAACTAACAACTTGTATTTATTGTTATTTCCTAGTGTTACATCAGTAAATCAGTGATTTGTTAATTGATATAATTCAGAAACAAAATCCGAATCGTCAACTCGAGTACAATTCCTAGGAATGGGGATGGAGCCGCACCTGTGGCACAGCGTAGAAGCATCGGCAGCGTTGCTGTCGCGATCGGCCCGAAGTGTCGCAAATGAAAAAAACGACACTTTCTAGTGTAGTTTTTTGAGAAATTCGTGTACTGTGATCAAGTACAATTTTTTTTTTTTTTTTTTTTTTTTTTTTTTTTGAGGAATTAGTGTACTGTGATCTAATACTACCTTTTTGAGAAATTAGTGTACTGTGATCGAGTACTAATTTTTTTCTTTCTTTCTTTTTTTGAGGAATTAGTGTAATGTGATCTAGTACTACTTTTTTTTCTTTTTTTGAGGAATTTGTGTACTGTGATCTAGTGCTACTGTTATGATTATTTTTCAGCATCCACTAATATTCATTTTCCTACTCTTCCATCTTAATGTAATCCTCCAAACACTTATCAAGACCTAACATTGAACCTTTTCTTGGGGTTTCGCTAACTTCATTGCCAAGGCAGGCGCAATCTTCTTTGCATGAAAGGGGGAAGGAGAAATAGATAAAGATTGAAAGAAGAAAGCAGAGAATATACACAGACATGTACTTACAGATATATATATATATATATATATATATATATATATATATATATATATATATATATATATATAATTTATATATATATATATATATATATATATATATATATATATATATATATATATATATATATTACGGTTGTAGTTGGTTTATGAGATTTAGTCTTAGTCTAGGGGAATGATGTAACTACAGATCCATAATGAAATTGATACATTAGACCACTTTCATGCATTATGGTATATTTCATATAACTTCCAGATTCTTTGTTCATTTTAATCAATCAGAATATGTAGAATAGGTATTAACTTAGATTTAGATTCAATTAGCTTAGTCACAGTATTAGCTTAGATTTAGATTCAATTAGCTTAGTCAAAGTATTAGCTTAGATTTAGATTCAATTAGCTTAGTCAAAGTATTAGCTTAGATTTAGATTCAATTAATTTAGTCAAAGTATTATATATTTCTTCTTGTATTATATAATTATTACTCTAAATGGGAAAAGCATTAAAAGCAAGTTTATTATTTACCAAAACCCATTACCAACACTGAAATACACAAATTAAACCATTACTCAAATAATGAATAATAAATGTACACAAAACAGAAACACCATCAGTAATCCAATTGTAAATAAGATATACTTATAAATTTTCCCTAGTAAATATACCACAAGATTCTTGAGTCACAGTTGAGGAGTAGCGAGGTTAGAAAAGAGCTGAACAGGTGAATGGCTGAACAACTCTCTGCCTATGTCATTTCTTTTTTTTTTTTTTTTTTTTTTTTTTACTTTTGTTGGATTTCTTGGCTATCAACCGGGTCATAAAGTTTTGTCTCTCTTAGAAAAGCTATTACTTTAGGAATTATTCTTTCATCATCAGATGGTAGATTTGATATTGTAAATTCTTTATTATTTATTCTGAAATAGTTGTTTAGGTGGCGTCTATTTTCAGTGTATTTTTGGCAGGATGTTAATAAATGATTTATGGTCATGTGTGTATTGCAGTCTGGACATTGTGGAGGGAATCTTTTTCTATATAGGGAGTGAGGTGCTTCAGTCTTGTAGCGTTGACCCGAAGACGAGCCAACACCACCACCTCCCTTCTGATTTTTCTGTGGGCTGTCCCACACTTCTATATTGTGTCTGACTTTGTTGGTCAGCTGCAGGTCGGTCCACTCACTTTGTCACAGATGGATTTTTGCTTTCATAAGAGACACAAAACACCTGAGATCTGCCCGGACTATGCTAAGGTCCAGATCGCCAGTTGACCCGGCTAATCGGTCAGCCTGCTCATTGCCATGATACCAGAGTGGCCTGGCACCCATATCAGCTTGATTGATTTGTTGGCACTATGTAGCTTACGAATGATATTACCCAGCAGTTCATTTTGAGTGGTTTCTAATGATTTAATGGCTTTAAGTGAACTTAATGAGTCAGAAAAAATGACTATTCTATCGTGGGTCGTCGATAGTGCAAAATCAATAGCTTTATCAATAGCAAAAAGTTCAGCAATAAAGATCGATGTATGAATCGGCAGTCTGAATCTCAACTCACATTCACTACTTGCTCGGTCTTGGAGCCGTCGGTATATATATGAAAAAGAGGAAGATGTTTTATAAGGATCTCTCTGAACCTCTGGCGTACCTCCACCTCCGGCGCCATGGCCTTGGTCGATGGCAGCCAAGCTTCCATGATATTAAAATTGGGCGTTTCCCATGGCGCTATATTTTTATGAGCCAGGGTATCGATGATAGAGAGATCTATACCGACTTTAAGGATGAGCTCGTGGAGTCTTGCGGTAAAGGGCCTAATGGCTCCATTACCGTTGGGGTGGCTCAGGTCTCGAGCCACCTTCGCGGCATAAGTCAGCGCCAGCTGGCCGCGTCTGAGTCGGAGGGGAGGTACTCCTGACTCCACCTGAAGACGCTCAATCCTTGTGCATTTGAGGGCTCCAAGACATCTATGCACACATGCATTCTGCACAACATCCAAACCTTTCAAAGTTGAGGCCGATGCCGAACCATACACGATTGACCCATAATCTACTTTAGACCTAATCAGGGCTTTATATACCATTAGCAAAGACTTTCTATCAGCTCCCCATTTATTTCCAGAAATGCACTTTAATAAATTTAGTGCTTTTTGACCAATGTGGTCTTTCCAATTAAGTCTACGATCAAAAAGTAGACCAAGAAATCTAGCAGAATTTTGAATAGGTATTGGGTGGTGGTCTAGAGTTAGCCTGATGTTCGGCATTCTCCTTTGTGAAAAAAATACCCCAATACTCTTTCTTGTGGGAAACTTAAAACCTACTAGAGGCCCCAGTTATGAATCATATCCAGTGCCAGTTGGATGAGATTTGCTGAGAATTCTGCATTATTGCTGGAATGCCATAATACACAATCATCAGCGTGAGTATTTAAGATTCCGAGAGGGAGCTGGTAAGATGTCATTTATCATACACAAAAATAATGTAGGTGACAAGACACTTCCTTGTGGGACCCCGTTTGCCTGGACAAAAATGTCCAAGTGACATTGTCAGAAAACAATTTGACAGCAAAAGTTCTGTCAGATATGAAGTTTTGAATGAAACAAGGCAAGTTTCCACGTAATCCGAAAGCACAAAGTTTTCTGAGTAGGCCATATCGCCATGTCATGTCATAGGCTTTTTCTATGTCTAAAAATACTGAAATCAAAAAATGTTTTTTGACAAATGCTTCTTGAATATTACTCTCCAGTTTTACTATCTCATCAGAGATAAGGTTGTTTAAATGGGTCTCTTGTAGGATGATAATATCGGGAGCATAAGACAAGGCGAATAATCTAAAATCATTTACTCTAGTTCTAAGACTTCGAAAGTTCCATTGTATAATGGTTAACGCGATCACGTTTTATGGGGTTTAGAAGTGCTTTGTCCGCCTTTTTTCAACCTTTTTCTGGGAGGGAGGCGCCTCCTTTCCTGAGCTTCCCGGGGACCTCTTGTGAGATTTGGAGACAGTGGCCTCCATTATGTCGGCTTTTTTTTTTTTTTTTTTTTTTTTTTACTTTTGTTGGATTTCTTGGCTATCAACCAGCGGCATGTGGCCAAGGTTATTAAGCTAATGGATCCTATTTATTCTTTCAATCTAAATAAGGTCATAAAGTTTTGTCTCCCTTAGAAAAGCAATTACTCTACGTATTATTTTTTCATTTGATATATTTTTTAATGTAAATTCTGTATTTGTAATTCTGAAATAATTTTTAAGATTTTGTCTTTGTTGGTTATGTTTTTGGCAATGTGTTAGTATGTGATTTATTGTACTGCTGGTTACAGTCTTGGCATTGAGGAGGGAAGGTCTTTTCTATGTAGGGAGTGAGGTGGGTCAGTCTTGTGGCGTTGACCCTAAGGCGGGCCAAAACCACCTCCTCCCTTCTATTTTTTCTGTGGGCTGTTTCCCACACTTCGATATTTTGCCTGATTTTCTTAAGCAGTTGCAGGTCGGTCCACTCACTTTGCCATAGGAGATGGATTTTTGCTTTCATAAGAGACACAAAACACCTGAGATCTGCCCGGACTATGCTAAGGTCCAGATCGCCAGTTGACCCGGCTAATCGGTCAGCCTGCTCATTGCCATGATACCAGAGTGGCCTGGCACCCATATCAGCTTGATTGATTTGTTGGCACTATGTAGCTTACGAATGATATTACCCAGCAGTTCATTTTGAGTGGTTTCTAATGATTTAATGGCTTTAAGTGAACTTAATGAGTCAGAAAAAATGACTATTCTATCGTGGGTCGTCGATAGTGCAAAATCAATAGCTTTATCAATAGCAAAAAGTTCAGCAATAAAGATCGATGTATGAATCGGCAGTCTGAATCTCAACTCACATTCACTACTTGCTCGGTCTTGGAGCCGTCGGTATATATATATGAAAAAGAGGAAGATGTTTTATAAGGATCTCTCTGAACCTCTGGCGTACCTCCACCTCCGGCGCCATGGCCTTGGTCGATGGCAGCCAAGCTTCCATGATATTAAAATTGGGCGTTTCCCATGGCGCTATATTTTTATGAGCCAGGGTATCGATGATAGAGAGATCTATACCGACTTTAAGGATGAGCTCGTGGAGTCTTGCGGTAAAGGGCCTAATGGCTCCATTACCGTTGGGGTGGCTC
Source organism: Penaeus vannamei (assembly GCF_042767895.1). Classification (NCBI taxonomy): domain Eukaryota; kingdom Metazoa; phylum Arthropoda; class Malacostraca; order Decapoda; family Penaeidae; genus Penaeus; species Penaeus vannamei. Next base: position 13,521,716 of record NC_091566.1, on the reverse strand, counting down.
AGGTCTCGAGCCACCTTCGCGGCATAAGTCAGCGCCAGCTGGCCGCGTCTGAGTCGGAGGGGAGGTACTCCTGACTCCACCTGAAGACGCTCAATCCTTGTGCATTTGAGGGCTCCAAGACATCTACGCACGCATGCATTCTGCACAACATCCAAACCTTTCAAAGTTGAGGCCGATGCCGAACCATACACGATTGACCCATAATCTACTTTAGACCTAATCAGGGCTTTATATACCAAAATGTTCGGCATTCTCCTTCGTGAGAAAAATTACCCCAATACCCTTTCTTGTGGAAAACTTAAAACCCCACTGGAGGCCCCAGGTATGAATCATATCCAATGCCAATTGGATGAAATTTGCTGAGAATTCTGCATTACTGTTGGAATGCCATAATGCACAATCATCAGCGTACAGTGAGTATTTAAGATTCCGAGGAGGAGCTGGTAAGATGTCATTTATCATACACAACTATCCTAACTTAAACCTAACCTAAACTTAATCTGACCTAACCTAACCTAAACCTAACCTAACTTAACTAACCTAACCTAACTAACCTAACTTAAACCTAACTTGACCTAAGCTAACCTAACCCAGCTAACCTAACCTAACCTAACTATCCTAACCTAAACTTAATCTGACCTAACCTAACCTAACCTAACCTCAACCTAACCTAGCCTAAACCTAACCTAACCTAATCCACCTTACCTAACCTAACCTAAATAATCTAACCTAACTTAACCTAAACCTATCCTGACCTAAACTAACCCCAACCCTAACCCTAACCTAACCTAGGAGGGGTTTGTGTATGCGTGTGTGTGTGTCTGTGCGTGTGTTTGTCTTTGTGTCTATGTGTCTTTGTGTGTATGTGTGTGTGTGTACATATATCCCCCATATAAATATATATATATATATATATATATATATATATATATATATATATATATATATATATATATATATATATATATATATATATATATATATATATATATATATATATATATATATATATATATATATATATATATATATATATATATATATATATGCATATTTATACGTGTGTGTGTGTGTGTGTGCATATTTTCTTATTTTATGTATTC
>NC_091566.1:13503677-13507613 GCF_042767895.1 Penaeus vannamei | reverse complement strand
AACATTATAATAACAATAATAATGATATAATTATGATTTCTATTTGCATTATTGGTATGAACATTCGTAGAACAGAGTTAATTGTTGCTATTATTGCAGTAATTAACAAAATTATCATTATAATTATCATTCTATTATTATTTTCATTATTATTATTGTCATTATCATCTAAATTAAAATCCTTGTTGTTAATGATAAAGGAATTGTCATGAAAATCATCATAATTACCTGAACTAATGTTAAAATCGTCATAATGGACTCTATGATTATTATCATCATTATCATCATTATTGTCATTATCGTCATGATTATCATTGTTATCATTATCATTATTGCAGTTATAACTATTATTATGCTAATTATTACTGTCATTTTCATCATTATAACTATTTTTATAATGATAATAATAATAATTTTAGAAATAATAATGACAATAATACTCATTATAATAACAATAATAATGATATTATTTCTTTTGTCATTATTAGTATGAACATTATTAGAATAGACTTAATAATTGCTATTATTGCAGTAATTATTAAAAATTATCATTATAATTATTATTATATTATAATTATTATTGTCATTATCATCACAATTGTCATCATTATTTATAATGATAATGGAATTATCATGAAATTCATCATAATTACCTGAATTAATGTTAAAATAAATTTTGAATTATTAGAATAGAGTTAATTATTGCTATTATAGCAGTAATTATAAAAAAAATATCATTACGATTATTATATTATTACCATTATTATTGTCATTATCATCATAATTATCATCATCATTTTTAATGGTAAAGGAATTATCATGAAAATCATCATAATTACCTGAATTAATGTTAAAATAATCATAATTATCATTTTGAATTGAAAAAGTTATTTTCGACCTTTCTCTCAAAAGGCTGTATTACGCTAGGTTTTGCCGTTTTTTTTAGACTTTTGGGATTTTATTAGTTTTAGCTTTTATTTCATTATAAATGGAATCTATGATTATTATCATTGTCATTATTCTTATGATTATCATCATTATAGTCATTATCTTCATGATTTTCATTATTATCATTATCATTATTGCAGTTGTAATGATTATTATGGAAATTATTACTTATTATTTTCATCATTATAACAATTTTTATAATGATAATAGCAATAATGATAATTTTAGAAATAAGAATGACAATAATACTCATTATAATAACAATAATAATGATATTATTTCTATTGTCATTATTAGTATGAAAATTATTATTGCAGTAATTATCAAAATCATTATAATTATCATTTTATTATCATTATTATTATTGTCATTATCATCATAATTATCATCATTTTTCTTGATAATAAAGGTGTTATCATGAAAATCATCATAATTACTTGTACTAATGTTAAAATAATCATAATTATCATTTAAAAGCGAAAAAGGTTTTTTTTCGAACTTTCTCTCAAAAGGCTGTAATACGCTAGATTTTGCCGTTTTTTCGACTTTTGGGATTGTATTAGTTTTAGCCTTTATATTATAAATGGACTGTATGATTATTATTATCATCATTATCATCATTATTGTCATTATTCATATGGTTATCATCACTTTATTCATTACCGTCATGATTATCATTATTATCATTATAATTATTGCAGTGATAATGATTATTATCATTATTTTTGTTATTATAATGAGCATCATTGTCATTATTATTTCTAAAATTATAATTATTGTTATTATTATAAAAATAGTTATAATGATGAAAATGACAGTAATAATTAGCATAATAATCATTATAACTGCAATAATGATAATGATAATGATAATCATGACGATAATGACTATAATGATGATAATCATAAGAATAATGACAATAATGATGATAATGATGATAATAATCATAGAGTCCATTCATAATGAAATAAAGGCTAAAACTAATAAAATCCCAAAAGTCGAAAAACGGCAAAATCTAGCGTATTACAGCTTTTTGAGAGAAAGGTCGAAAAAAAAACCTTCGCTTTTAAATGATAATTATGATTTTAACATTCATTCAGGTAATTATGATGATTTTCATGATAATTCCTTTATTATAACCAATAATGATAATAATTATGAACATAATGACTAATAATGATGATAATAATAAAATGATAATTATAATGATAATTTTGATAATTCAATAATAGCAATAATTAACTATTCAAATAATTTTCATACTAATAAGGACAATAGAAATAATAATATCAATATTACTGTTATTATAACGAGTATTATTGTCATTATAAAAATAGTTATAATGAAAATGACAATAATAATTAGCATAATAATAATTATAACTGCAATAATGATAATGATAATGGTAATCATGACGATAATGATTATAATGATGATAATCATAAGAATAATGACAATAATGATCATAATGATGATAATAATAAACATAGAATCCAATTATAATGAAATAAAGGCTAAAACTAAAAGTCGAAAAAAACGCAAAATCAAGCGTATTACAGCCTTATGTGAGAAAAGTCGAAAAAAAACTTTTCGCTTTTAAATGATAATTATTATGATTTTAACATTCATTCAGATAATTATGATTTTCATGATAATTCCTTTATTATTAACAATAATGATGGTAATTATGATGATAATGACAATAATGATAATAATAATAAAAGGATAATTATAATGAGAATTTTGATAATTACTGCAATAACAACATTAATTAACTTTATTCTAATAATTTTCATCCTAATTATGACAATAGAAATAATGAAAATATCATTATTATTATTATTATGAGTATTATTGTCATTATTATTTCTAAAATGATCATTATTGTTATTATCATTTTAAGATAGTTATAATGATTAAAATGACAGTAATAATTAGCATAATAATCATTATAACTGGGATAATGATAATGATAATCATGATAATGACTATAATAATAATAATCGTAAGAATAATGACAATAATAATGATAATCATAAGAATAATGACAATAATGATAATCATATAGTCCATTTATAATGAAATAAAAGTTAAAACTAATAAAATCCCAAAAGTCGAAAAAACGGCAAAATCTAGCGTATTACAGCCTTTTGAGAGAAAGTTCGAAAAAAAAACCCTTGTTCGCTTTTAAATTATAATTATGATGATCTTAACATTAATTCAGGTAATTATGATGATTTTCATGATAACTCCTTTATTATTAACAATGATGATGATTATGATGGTAATGACAATAATAATAATGATAATAATAAACATAATTATAATGGTAATTTTGATAATTACTGTAATAATAGCAATAATTAACTCTATTCTAATCATTTTCATACTAATAATGACAATAGAAATAATAATATCATTATTATTGTTATTATAATGAGTATATTTGTCATTCTTATTTCTAAAATTATCATTATTGTTATTATAAAATCAGTTATAATGATGAAAATTACAGTAATTATTTGCATAAAAATCATTATAACTGCAATAATGATAATCATAATCATAACGATAATGACTATAATGATGATAATCATACGAATAATGACAATAATGATAATAATCATAGTGTCCATTTATATTAAAGTTAAGGCTAAAACTAATAGAATCCCAAAGTCGAAAAAACGGCAAAATCTAGCGTATTACAGCCTTTTGAGAGAAAGTTCGAAGAACCCCCTTTTTCGGTTTCAAATGATAATTACGATAATTTTGATATTAATTCAGTTAATTATGATGATTTTCATGATAATTCCTTTATTATTGACAATAATAATAATTATGATGATAAAGACAATAATAATAATGAAAATAATAATATAAAGATAATTTTATTAAATTACTTTCTATTTAAAATTTATATTTATAATGAAATAAAGGCTAAAACTAATAAGATCCCAAAGGTCGAAAAAAACAGAAAAATCTAGCGTT
>NC_091566.1:13468677-13473677 GCF_042767895.1 Penaeus vannamei | reverse complement strand
TTTTATTCGACGTTTCTCTCAGAAAGCTGCAATTCGCTAGATTTTGAAGTTTTTTCAAATTCTGAGATTTTATTACTTCTGGCCTTTATTTCATTATAAATGGACTAAATAATAATTATCATCATTATTATCATTACTGTCATTATTTCTATGGTTATTATCATTATAGTCATTATCATCATGATTATCATTATTATCATCATTATTGCAGTTATAATGATTATTATGCTAATTATTATTGCTCTTTTTATCCTTATAACTATTTATATAATGATAATAGCAATAATGATAATTTCAGAAATAATAATGACAATAATAATAATAATGACAATGATAATTATATTATTATTATTGTTTGTATGAAAAATATTGGAATAGAGTTAATTATTGCTATTATTGCTGTAATTATCAAAATTCTCATTATAATTATGATTTTATCATTATTAATCTCATTATCATTGTCATTATCATCATAATTATCCTCATTATTGTCAATAATAAAGGAATTATCATGAAAATCATCATAATTACCTGAATTTGTTAAAATCCTCATAATTACCATTAAAAAGCGAAAAAGTTTTTTTTTCGACGTTTCTCTGATAATACACTAGATTTTGCCGTTTTTTCAAACTTTTGGGATTTTATTACTTCTGGCCTTTATTTCATTATAAATGGACTGAATAATAATTATCATTATTATCATTACTGTCATTATTTTTATGATTATCATTATAGTCATTATCATCATGATTATCATGAATATTATCATCATTATTACAGTTATAATAATTATTATGCCAATTATTATTGCATTTTTATCATTATAACTATTTATATAATGATAATAGCAATAATGATAATTTTGCAAATAATAATGACAATAATAATAATTAAAATGACAATGATAATGATATTATTTTTTTTGCCATTATTTGAAAATTATTGGAATAAAGTTAATTATTTCTATTATTGCAGTAATTATCAAAATTATCATTATAATTATGATTCTATAATTATTATTCTCATTATCATTGTCATTATCATCATAATTATCATTATTGTCAATAATAAAGGAATTTTCATGAAAATCATAATTAACTGAATTAATGTTAAAATCCACATAATTACCATTAAGAAGCGAAAAGGACTTTTCTCTCAAAAGGCTGTAATACGCTAGATTTTGCCATTTTTTCGACTTTTTTGATTTTATTACTTCATTGTCATTATTTGTATGATTATCATTATAGTCATTATCATCATGATTATCATTATTATTATCGTCATTATTGCAGTTATCATAATTATGCTAATTATTATTGCTATTTTTTTCCTTATAGCTATTTATATAATTATAATTTTAGAAAAAATAATGACAATAATAATTATAATGACAATGATAATGATCTTATTATTATTTCTATTGCCATTATTAGTCTGAAAATTATTGGGAAAGAGTTAATTATTGCTATTATTGCAGTAATTCTCAAAATTATCATAATAATTGGTATTTTATCATTATCATTGTCCTTATCATCAAAATTATCATTATTGTCAATAATAAAGGAATTATCATGAAAATCATCCTAATTACCTGAATTAATGTTAAAATCCTCATAATTACCATTAAAAAGCAGAGGTTTTTTTCTCGACGTTTCTCTCATAAGCCTAGATTTTGCCGTTTTTCTACTTGTGGGATTTTATTACTTCTGGCCTTTATTTCATTATAAATTGACTGAATAATAATTGTTATCATCATTATTATCATTACTGTCATTTTTATGATAATTATCATTGTAGTCATTATCATGATTATCATTATTATTATCATAATTATTACAGTTATGATGATTATGATGCTAATTATTATTGCTATTTTTATCCTTATAACGATTTATATAATGATAATAGCCATAATGATAATTTTAGAAATAATAATGACAAATATAGTAATTATAATGACAATGATAATGATTTTATTATTTCTTTTGCCATTATTTGTATGAAAATTATTGGAATAGAGTTAGTTCTTGTTATTATTACAGTAATTCTCAAAATTATAATTATAATTATGATTTTATCATTATTATTGTCATTATCATCATAATTATCATAATTTTTGTCAATAATAGAGGAATTATCATGAAAATCCTCCTAATTACCTGAATTAATGTTAAAATCCTCATAAGTACCATTAAAAAGCGAAAAAAAGTTTTTTTTGACGTTTCTCTCATAAGGCTGTTATGCGCTAGATTTTGCCGTTGTTTCGACTTTTGGGATTTTATTACTTCTGGCCTTTATTTCATTATAAATGGACTGAATAATGATTATTATCATCATTATTATCCTTACTGTCATTATCTTTATGATTGTTATCATTATAGTTATTATCATAATGATTATCATTATCATTATTGCAGTTATAATAATTATTATGCTAATTATTATTGCTATTTTTATCATTATAACTATTTATATGATGATCATATAATAATTTTAGAAATAATAATGTCAATAATAATTATAATGACAAAGATAATGATTTTATTATTTCTATTGCTATTATTAGTATGAAAATTATTGTAATAGAGTTAATTATTGCTATTACTGCAGCAATTATCAAAATTATCATTATGATTATGATTTCATCATTATTATTGTCATTATCATTGTCATTATCATCATAATTATCATCATTATTGTCAATAATAAAGGAATTATCATGAAAATCCTCCTAATTACCTGAATTAATGTTAAAATCCTCATATTTACCATTAAAAAGCGAAAAAGTTTTTTTTCGACGTTTCTCTCATAAGGCTCTAATACGCTAAATTTTGCCGTTTTTTCGACTTTTGGGATTTTATTATTTCTGGCCTTCATTTCATTATAAGTGGACTGAATAATAATTATTATTATTATCATCACTGTCGTTATTTTTCTTATTATTATCATAATCATCATTATCATCATGATTATCATGATTATTATCATCATTATTGCAGTTATAATAATTATTATGCTAATTATTATTGCTATTTTTATCATTATAACGATTTATATAATGATAATAGCAATAATGATAATTTTAGAAATAAAAATGACGATAATAATTATAAGGACAATGATAATGACGTTATTATTACTTCTATTGCCATTACTAGTATGAAAATTATTGGAATACAGTTAATTATTGCTATTATTACATTAATTCTCAAAATTATCGTTATAATTATGATTTTATCATTATTATTGTCATTATCATTGTCATTATCATCATAATTATCATTATTGTCAATAATAAAGGAATTATCATGAAAATCATTCTAATTACCCAAATTAATGTTAAAATCCTCATAATTACCATTAAAAAGCGAAAAGGGGTCTTTTTTACCTTTCTCTCATAAGGCTGTAATACCCTAGATTTTGCCATTTTTTTTCGACTTTTGGGATTTTATTACTTATGGCCTTTATTTCATTATGGATGCACTGAATTATAATTATTATCATCATAATTATTATTACTGTAATTATTTTCATGATTATCATTATAGTCATTATCATCATGAATATCATTATTATTATCATCATTATTGCAGTTATGATAATCGTTATGCTAATTATTATTGCTATTTTTATCATTATAACTATTTATATAATGATAATAGCCTTAATGATAATCTTAGAAATAGTAATGATAATTTTAGAAATAATAATGACAATAATAATTATAATGACAATAATGATGCTATTATCATTTCTATTGCCATTATTAATATGAAAATGATTGGAATAGAGTTAATTATTCCTGTTATTGCCGTAATTATGAAAATTATTATTATAATTATGATTTTGTCATTATTATTGTCATTATCATTCTCATTATCGTCATAAATATCATCATTATTGTCAATAATAAAGGAATTATCATGAAAACCATGATAATTACCTGAATTAATGTTAAAATCCTCATAATTACCATTAAAAAGCGAAAAAGGGTGTTTTTCGACGTTTCTCTCATAAGGCTGTAATACACTAGATTTTTCCGTTGTTTCGACTTTTGGGATTTTATTACTTTTTGCCTTTATTTCATTAAAAATGGACTGATTAATGATTATTATCATCATTATTATCATTACGGTCATTGTTTTTATGATTATCATTATAGTCAATATCATCATGATTATCATTATTATGATAATCATTATTGCAATTATAATAATATATATGTATATATATATGTGTGTGTGTGTGTGTGTGTGTGTGTGTGTGTGTGTGTGTGTGTGTGTGTGTGTGTGTGTGTGAATATATATACATATATAAATATGTATGTATGTCTGTATCTATCTATCTATCTATCTATCTATCTATCTATCTCTCTCTCTCTCTCTCTATATATATATATATATAGATATGTAATGCATGTATACATATACATACACAAACACACACACACTTTTATGCATATATGTAAATATATATATATATATATATATATATATATATATATATATATATATATGTATAAATATATATACTTCTATAAATATGTATGTATGTATGTATCTATCTATATATATATATATATATATATATATATATATATATATATATATATGTGTGTGTGTGTGTGTGTGTGTATAAAAAAAAAAAATTATATATATATATATATATATATATATATATATATATATATATATATATATATATGAATGTATATATAATATATATATAATATATATATATATAATATATATGTATATATATAATATATATAATATATATATATATATATATATATATATATATATATATATATATATATATATATATGTATATGTATATATATATTTATATATACATATATATATCATGTTAATATCCTCATAATTACCATTAAAAAGCGAAAAAGGGTTTATTCGACGTTTCTCTCAAAGGCTGTAATTTTTTTTCGACCTTTGGGATTTTATTACATATGACCTTTATTTCATTATAAATAGACCGAA
>NC_091566.1:13431177-13441177 GCF_042767895.1 Penaeus vannamei | reverse complement strand
ACTCTATTCCAATAATTTTCATACTAATAATGGCAATAGAAATAAAAATAACATCATTATCATTGTCATTATAATGATTTTTAGTCATTATTATTTCTGAAATTATCATTATTGCTATTACCATTATATAAATAGTTATAATGATAAAAATAACAATAATAATTAGCATAATAATTATTATAACTGCAATAATAATGATAATTATTATGATAATCATGATAATGACTTTAATGATAATCATAAAAATAATGACAGTAATGATAATAATGATGATAATAATTATTATTCAGTCCATTTATAATGAAATAAAGGCCACAAGTAATAAAATCCCAAAAGTCGAAAAAAACGGCAAAATCTATCGTATTTTGAGAGAAACGTCGAAAAAAACCCTTTTCGCTTTTTAATGGTATTTATGAGGATTTTAACATTAATTCAGGTAATTATGATGATTTTCATGATAATTCCTTTATTATTGACAATAATGATGATAATTATTATAATGACAATGATAATGACAATAATAATGCTAAAATCATAATTATAATGATAATTTTGTTAATTACTGCAATAATAGCAATAATTAACTCTATTCCAATAATTTTCATACTCACAATGGCAATAGAAATAATATCATTATCATTATCATTATAGTAATAATTATTGTCATTATTATTTCTAAAATTATCATTATTGCTATTATCATTATATAAATAGTTATAATGATAAAAATAGCAATAATAATTAGCATAATAATTATTATAACTGCAATAATGATGATAATAATCATGCGAATCATGATTATAATTACTATAATGATAATAATCACAAAAATAATGACAGTAATGATAATAATGATAATTATTATTCAGTCCATTTATAATGAAATAAAGGCCAGTAATAAAATATCAAAAGTCAAATAAACGGCAAAATCTAGCGTATTGCAGGCTTATGAGGGAAACGTCGAAAAAAATCCTTTAATGGTAATTATGAGGATTTTAATATTAATTCAGGTAATTATGATGATTTTCATGATAATTCCTTTATTATTGACAATAATGATGATAATTATGATGATAATGACAATGGTAATGACAATAATAATTATAAAATCAGAGTTATAATTATAATTTAATAATTACTGCAATAATAGCAATAGTTAACTCTATTCCAATAATTTTCATACTAATAATGGCAATAGAAATATTAATAACATCATTATCATTGTCATTATAATTGTTATTAGTCATTATTATTTCTAAAATTATCATTATTGCTATCATCATTATATAAATAGTTATTATGATAAAAATAGCAATAATAATTAGCATAATAATTATTATAACTGCAATAATGATGATAATAATCATGATGATAATGACTATAATGATAATTATCATAAAAATAATGACAGAAATTATAATAATGATGATAATCATTATTCAGTCCGTTTATAATGAAATAAAGGCCAAAAGTAATAAAATCCTAAATGTCGAAAAAAACGGGAAAATCTAGCGTATTACAGCCTTTTCAGAGAAAAGGGAAATAGGGAAAGCAAATGGTAGAACATGAAGATCGGCGTTAGACAACACGCACACACACACACACACACACACACACACACACACACACACACACACACACATATATATATATATATATATATATATATATATATATATATATATGCGTGTGTGTGTATGTGTATACATATACATATATATACATATGTTTCTGTCTAGCTGTCTGTTTATCTTTTCCACCCCCCCCCCCTTTCTCTCTTTATATATATATATATTATATATTATATACATTATATATATATATATATTATATATATATATATTATATATATATATATATATATATATATATATATATATATGTGTGTGTGTGTGTGTGTGTGTGTGTGTGTGTGTGTGTGTGTGTGTATAGAGATAGAGAGTGAAAGAGAGAGAGAGAGAGAGAGAGAGAGAGAGAGAGAAAGACGTGGAGGGTCAGAGAGAAACAGAAACAGATAGACAGACAAGATAGAGAGGGAAAGAAAGAGATGAATGGGTGGGGGGGGGAGGGGAGAACGGATAGAAACAGAGATAAACAGATACAAGCAAGATGAAAGATTGTTGCTTAGCCTTATCTTGAACCCATTTCTCACGCCTACAAAGGACAGGGAAGAGCGGGTGTCATTATAACTATTTATATAATGATAATAGCAATAATGATAATTTTAAAAATAATTACTAATAACAATTATAATGACAATGATAATGATGTTATTAATATTTCTATTGCCATTATTAGTATGAAAATTATTGGAATAGAGTTAACTATTGCTATTATTGCAGTAATTATTAAATTATCATTATAATTATGATTTTATAATTATTATTGTCATTACCATTGTCATTATCATCATAATTATCATCATTATTGTTAATTATAAAGGACTTATCATGAAAATCATCATAATTACCTGAATTAATGTTAAAACCATCATAATTACCATTTAAGGATTTTTTTCGACTTTTCTCTCATAAGCCTGCAATACGCTAGATTTTGACGTTTTTTCAAAATTTGGATATTTTGGATATTTATTTCATTATAAATGGACTGAATAATAATTATCATTATTATCATTACTGTCATTATTTTTGTAATGATTATCATTATAGTCATTATCATCATGATTAGCAAGATTATTATCATTATTGCAGTTATCATAATTATTATGCTAATTATTATTGCTATTTTTATCATTATAACTATTTATATAATGATAGCAATAATGATAATTTTAGAAATAATAATGACAATAATAATTATTATAATGACAATGATAATGATATTATTTCTATTGCCATTATTAGTATGAAAATTATTGGAATAGAGTTAATTATTGCTATTATTGCAGTAATTATCAAAATTATCATTATAATTATGATTTTATCATTATTATTGTCATTATCATTGTCATTATAATAATTATCATTATTGTCAACAAAAAAAGGAATTATCATGAAAATCATCATAATTACCTAAATTAATGTTAAAATCCTCATAATTACCATTAAAAAGCGAAAGAGGTTTTTTTTCGACGCTTCTCTCAAAATACAATAGATTTTGCCGTTTTTTTTTCGACTTTTGGGATTTTATTACTTGTGGCCTTTATTTCATTATAAATGGACTGAATAATAATTATCATCCTTATTATCATTACTGTCATTATTTTTATGATTATTATCATTATAGTCATTATCATGATTATCATAATTATTATTGCAGTTATAATAATTATTATGCTAATTATTATTGTTTTTTATCATTATAACTATTTATATAATGATAATAGCAATAATTATAATTTTAGAAATAATAATGACAATAAAAATGATTATAATGATAATGATGTTATTATTAATTCTTTTGCCATTATTAGTATGAAAATTATTGGAATAGAGTTAATTATTGCTATTATTGCAGTAATTATCAAAAATATCATTATAATCATGATTTTATCATTATTATTGTAATTATCATCATAATTTTCATCATAATTATCATCATTATTGTCAATAATAAAGGAATTATCATGAAAATCGTCATAATTACCTGAATTAATGTTAAATTCCTGATAATTACCACTAAAAAGCGAAAAAGGGTGTTTTTCGACGGTTCTCTCATAAGGCTGTAATACGCTAGATTTTGCCATTTTTTCGGCCTTTGGGATTTTATTACTTCTGGCCGTTATTTCATTATAAATGGACTAAATGATAATTATTATCATAATTATTATCATTACTGTCATTATTTTTATGATTGTTATCATTATAGTCATTATCATCATGATTATCGCAGTTATAATAATTATTATGCTAATTATTATTGCTATTTTTATCATTATAACTATTTATATAATGATAATAGCAATTAGGATAATTTTACAAATATTAATGACAATACAAATAATTATAATGGCAATGATAATGATGTTATTATTATTTCTATTGCCATTATTAGTATGAAAATTATTGTAATAGAGTTAATTATTGCTATTACTGCAGTAATTATCAAAATTATCATTATAATTATGATTTTACCATTATTATTGTCATTATCATTGTCATTACCCTCATAATCATCATCATTATCATAGTTAATTATTGATATTATTGCAGTAATTTTAAAAATTGTCATTATAATTATCATTTTTTCATTATTATTGTCATTATCTTTGTCATTATAATCATAATTATCATCATTATTGTCAATAATAAAGGAATTTATCATGAAAGTCATCCTAATTATCTGAATTAATGTTAAAATCCGGAAAATTACCATTAAAAAGTTAAAAAAGATGTTTTTCGATGTTTCTCTCAAAAGGCTGTAATACGGTATATTTTGCCGTTTTTTCGACTTGTCGGATTTAATTACTTCTGGCCTTTATATAATTATAAATAGACTGAATAATAATTATCATCATTTTTATCATTACTGTCATTATTTTTATGATTTTATCATTATAATCATTATCATTATGATTATCATTATTATCATCATTATTGCAGTTATAATAATTATGTTAATTATTATTGCTATTTTTATCATTATAACTATCTATATAATGATAATAGCAATAATGATAATTTTAGAAATAATAATGACAATAATAATAATTATAATGCAATGATAATGATGTTATTATTATTTCTATTGCCATTTTTAGTATGAAAAATATTGGATTAGAGTTAATTATTGCTATTATTGCAGTAATTCTCAAAAATATCATTATAATTATGATTTTATCATTGTTATTGTCATTATCATTTTCATTATCATCATTATTGTCAATAATAAAGGAATTATCATGAAAATCATCATAATTATCTGAATTAATTTTTAAATCCTCATTATTCCCATTAAAAAGCGAAAAGGGGGTTTTTCGACTTTTCTCTCAAAAGATTTTGCCGTTTTCGAATTTTGTGATTTTATTACTTCTGGTCTTTATTTCATTATAAATTGACTGAATAATAATTATTATCATCATTATTATCATTACTTTCATTATATTTATGATTATTATCATTATACTCATAATCATCATTATTATCATGATTATTAACATCATTATTGCAGTTATAATAATTATGCTAATTATAATTGCAATTTTTTCATTATAACTATTTAAATAATGATAATAGCAATAATGATCATTCTAAAAATAGTAATGACAATAATGATAATTATAATGACAATGATAATGATATTATTTCTATTGCCATTATTAGTATGAAAATTATTGGAATAGTGTTAATTATTGCTGTTATTGTAGTAATTATCAACATTATCAATATAATTATGATTTTATCATTATTTTTATAATCATTGTCATTATCATCATAATTATCATCATTAGTGTCAACAATAAAGGAATTATTATGAAAATCCTCATAATTACCATCATAAAGCGAAACAGGTTTTTTTTCGACGTTTCTCTCAAAAGGCTGTAATACGCTAGATTTTGCCGTTTTTCGACTTTTGGGATTTTATTACTTCTGCCCTTATTTCATTATAAATGGAATGAAAAATAATTATCATCATTATTATCATTACTGTCATTATTTTTATGATTATTATCATTATACTCATTATCATGATTATTATCATGATTATTATCATCATTAAAACAGTTATAGTAATTATTATGCTTATAATATTATTAATGCTATTTTTATCATTATAACTATTTATATAATGATAATAGCAATAATGATAATTTTAGAAATAATGACAATAATAATAATTGTAATGACAATGATAATGGTATTATTATTTCTTTATCCATTATTAGTATGAAAATTATTGGAATAAAGTTAATTATTGCTATTATTGCAGTAATGATAAAAATTATCATTATAATTATGGTTTTATCATTATTATTGTCATTATCATCATAATTATCATCTTTATTGTCAATAATAAAGGAATTATTATGAAAATCATAATAATTACCTGAATTAATGTTAAAATCCTCATAAATACCATTAAAAATCGAAAAAAAGGTTTTTGCGAAATTTCTCTCATAAGGCTGTAAAGCGCTAGATTTTGCCGTTTTTTCGACTTTTGGGATTTTATTACTTCTGGCCTTTATTTCAATATAAATGGACTGAATGATAATTATTATCATCATTATCATCTTTACCTTTATTATTTTTATGATTATTATCATTATAGTCAATATCATCATGATTATCATGATTATTATCATCATTATTGCAGTTATAATAATTATTATGCTAATTATTATTGCTATTTTTATTATTACAACTATTTATATAATGATAATAGCAATAGTGATAATTTTAGAAATAATAATGACAATAATAATAATTATAATGACAATGATAATGATGTTATTACTATTTCTGTTGCCATTATTAGTATGAGAATTATTGGAATAGAGTTAATTATTGCTATTATTGCAGTAATTATCAAAATTATTATTATAATTATGATTTCATCATTATTATTGTCATTATCATTGTCATTGTCATCATAATTATCATCAGTATTGTCAATGATAAAGGAATTATCATGAAAATCATCATAATTACCTAAATTAATGTTAAAATCCTCATAATTACCATTAAAGAGCGTAGAAGGTTTTCTTTTCGACTTTTCTCTCACAAGGCTGTAATACGCTAGATTTTGCCGTTTTTTCGACTTCTGGCCTTTATTTCCTTGTAAATGAACTGAATAATAATTATTATCATCATTATTTTCATTACTGACATTATTTTTATGATTATTATCATTATAGTCATTATCATCATGATTATCATTATTATTATCATCATTATTTCATTTATAATAATTATTATGCAAAGTATTATTGCTATTCTTATCATTATATCAATTTATATAATAATAATCTGAATAATGATAATTTTAGAAATAATAATGACAATAATAATAATAATTATAATGACAATGATAATGATGTTATTATTATTTCTATTGCCATTATTTGTATGAAAATTATTGGAATAGAGTTAATTATTGCTATTATTGTAGTAATTATAAAATTTATCATTATAATTATGATATTATTATTATAGTCATTATCATTGTCATTATCATAATTATCATCATTATTGTCAATAATAAAGGAATTTTCATGAAAATCATTCTAATTACCTGAATTAATGTTAAAATCCTCATTAAACGGCGAAGAAATGGGTTTTTCGAAATTTCTCTCATAAGGCTGTAAAGCGCTAGATTTTGCCGTTTTTTCGAATTTTGGGATTTTATTACTTCTGGCCTTTATTTCAATATAAATGGACTGAATGATAATTATTATCATCATTATCATCTTTACCTTTATTATTTTTATGATTATTATCATTATAGTCAATATCATCATGATTATCATGATTTTTATCATCATTATTGCAGTTATAATAATTATTATGCTAATTATTCTTCCTATTTTTATCATTATAACTATTTCCATAACGATAATAGCAATAATGATAATCTTAGAAATAATAATG
Organism: Penaeus vannamei; assembly: GCF_042767895.1. NCBI lineage: Eukaryota > Metazoa > Arthropoda > Malacostraca > Decapoda > Penaeidae > Penaeus > Penaeus vannamei. The sequence continues at coordinate 13,433,630 of NC_091566.1, read as the reverse complement.
ACAATAAAAATAATTATAATGACAATGATAATAATATTATTTCTATTGCCATTATTAGTATGAAAATTATTGGAATAGAGTTAATTATTGCTATTAATGCAGTAATTATGAAAATTATCATTATAATTTCGATTTTATCATTATTGTCATTATCATTGTCATTATCATCGTAATTATCATTATTGTCAATAATAAAGGAAATATCAGGAAAATCCTCATAATTACATGATTTAATTTTAAAATCCTCATAAAAAATTATTATCATTATCATGATCATGATTATCATGATTATCATTATTATTATCATCAATATTGCAGTTATAATAATCATTATGCTAATTAATATTGCTATTTTTATCATTATAACTATCTATATAATGATAATAGCAATAATAATAATTTTAGAAATAATGACAATAATAGTAATTATAATGACAACGATAATGATGTTAATATTATTTCTATTGCCATTTTAGTATGAAAAATATTGTAATAGAGTTAATTATTGCTATTATTGCAGTAATTATTAAAATTATCATTATGATTATGATTTTATCATTATTATCTTCATTATCTTAGTCATTATCATTATAATTATCATCATTATTGTCAATACTAAAGGAATTATCATGAAAATCCTCATAATTACCTGAATTAATGTTAAAATCCTCATATTTACCATTAAAAAGCGAAAAAGAGGGTTTTTCGACGTTTCTCTCAAAAGGTTGTAATACGGTAGATTTTGCATTTTTTTCGACTATTGGGATATTATTACTTCTGGCCTTTATTTCATTATAAATGGACTAAATAATAATAATTATTATTATCATTACTGTCATTTTTATGATTATTATCATTATAGTCATTATCATCATGATTATCATTATTATTATCATCAGTATTGCCATTTTAATGTTAATATTAAAATCCTCATAATTCCCATTAAATGATTATTATGCTAATTATTATTGCTATTTTTATCATTATAACGATTTATAAAATGATAATAGCAATAATGATAATTTTAGAAATAATAATGACAATAACAACAATTATAATGGCAATGATAATGATGTTATTAATATTTCTATTGCCATTATTAGTATGAAAATTATTGGAATAGTTAACTATTGCTATTATTGCAGTAATTATCAAAATTATCATTATAATTATGATTTTATAATTATTACTGTCATCATTGTCATTATAATAATTATCATTATTGTCAATAATAAAGGCATTATCATGAAAATCATCATAATTACCTGAATTAATGTTAAAATCCTTATAATTATCATTAAAAAGCGAAAAGTTTTTTTTTTCGACGTTTCTCTCATAAGGCTGCAATACACTAGATTTTGCGTTTTTTTTTTTTCGACGTTTGGGATTTTATTACTTCTGGCCTTTATTTGATTATAAATGGACTGAATAATAATTATCATTATTATTATAATTACTGTCATTATTTTTATGATTATTACCATTATAGTAATATCATCATGATTATCATGATTGTTATAATCATTATTGCAGTTATAATAATTATTATGCTAATAATTATTGCTATTCTTATCATTATAACAATTATTGACATTATAACGAATTATAATGATAATAGCAATACTGATAATTTTGAAAGCAATAATGACAATAACAATAATTATAATGACAATGATAATGATGTTATTATTTCTATTGCCATTATTAGTATGAAAATTATTGGAATAGAGTTAATTATTGCTATTATTGTAGTAATTATAAAAATTATCATAATATTATCATTATTATTCTCATTGTCAATGTAATTATCATCATAATTATCATCATTATTGTCAATAATAAAGGAATTATCATGAAGATCCTCATAATTACCTGAATTTATGTTAAAATCTTCATAATTACTATTAAAAAGCGTAAAAGGTTTTTTTTTCGACGTTTCCCTCAAAAGGCTGTAATACGCTAGATTTTGCCGTTTATTCGACTTTTGAAATTTTATTACTTCTGGCCTTTATATCATTATAAATGGACTGAATAATAATTATTATCATCATTATTATCATTGCTGTCATTATTTTCATGTTTATCTACATATATATATACATATATATATATATATATATACATACATATATATATATATATATATATATATATATATATATATATATATAATATATATATAATATATATATAATATATATATACACTATATATATATATATATATACATAAATATATACATGTATATATATATATATATATATATATATATATATATATATATATATATATAAATATATATATATATATATATATATACATATATATATACATACATATATATATATATATATATATATATATATATATATATATATATATATATATATACACATTAATTTATGTATGTACACACGTGCCTTTTCAGAGAAACGTCGAAAAAAAAACTTTTT
>NC_091566.1:13408677-13413677 GCF_042767895.1 Penaeus vannamei | reverse complement strand
TATGATGATTTTCATGATAATTCCTTTATTATTGACAATAATTATGATAATTATGATGATAATGACAATAATAATGATAGAATCATAATTATAATGATAATTTTGAGAATTACTGCAATAATAGCAATAATTAACTCTATTCCAATAATTTTCATACTAATAATGGCAGTATAAATATTAATATCATTATCGTCATTATAATTATTATTATTGTCATTATTATTTTTAAGATTACCATTATTGCTATTATCATTATATAAATATTTATAATAATAAAAATAGCAATAATAATCAGCATAATAACTATTATAACTGCAATAATGATGATAATAATCATGATAATCATGATTCTAATGACTATAATGATAATCATATATATAATGACAGTAATGATAATAATTATTATTCAGTCCATTTATAATGAAATAAAGGCCAGAAGTAATAAAATCCCAAAAGTCACAAAAACGGCAAAATCTAGCCTTTTGAGAGAAACGTCGAAAAAAAACATTTCGCTTTTTAATGGTAATTATGTGGATTTTAACATTGATTCAGGTAATTATGATGATTTTCATGATAAATCCTTTATTATTGACAATAATGATGATAATTATGATGATAATGACAATGATAATGACAATAATAATGATAAAATCATAATTATAATGATAATTTTGATAATTACTGCAATAATATCAATAAGTAACTCTATTCCAATAATTTTCATACTAATAATGACAATAGAAATAATAATAACATCAGTATCATTGTCATTATAATTATTATTATTGTCATTATTATTTCTAAAATTATCATTATTGCTATTATCATTAAATAGATAGTTATAATGATAAAAATAGCAATAATAATTAGCATAAAAATTATTATAACTGCAATAATGATGATAATAATAATTATAATCATGATGATAATGACTATAATGATAATAATCATAAAAATAATGAAAGTGATGATAATAATGATGACAATTATTATTCAGTCTATTTATAATGATATAAAGGCCAGAAGTAATAAATTCCCATATGTCGAAAAATCGGCAAAATCTAGCGTATTACAACCTTTTCAGAGAAACGTCGAAAAATTCCAATTTTCGCTTTTTAATGGTAATTATGAGGATTTTAACATTAATTTATGTAATTATGAGGCTTTTCATGATAATTCCTTTATTATTGACAATAATGATAATTATGATGATAATGACAATAATAATGATAAAATCATAATTATAATGATATTTTTTTATAATTACTTCAATAATAGCAATAATTAACTCTATTCCAATAATTTTCATACTAATAATGGCAATAGAAATAGTAACATCTTTATCCCTGTCATTATAATTATTATTATTGTCATTATTATTTCTAAAATTATCATTTTTGGTATTATCATTATATGAATAGTTATAATGATAAAAATAGCAATAATAATTAGTATGATAATTATTATAACTGCAATAAAGATGATAATAATCATGATAATCATGATGATAATGACTATAATGATAATAATAAAAATAATGACAGTAATGATAATAATGATGATAATAATTATTCAGTCCATTTATAATTAAATATAAGCCAGGAGTAATAAAATCCCAAAAGTCGAAAAAACGGCAAAACCTTTTTCGCTTTTTAATGGTAATTATGAGGATTTTAACATTAATTCAGGTAATTATGATGATTTCATGATAATTCCTATATTATTGACAATAATGATGATAATTATGATGATAATGACAATGATAATAAAATAATAATAAAATCATAATTATAATGATAATTTTGAGAATTACTGCAATAATAGCAATAATTAACTCCATTCCAATAATTTTCATACTAATAATGGCAATAGATAAAGCTTCCCCCTGCCAGTGCATAGCCTCTCCATCATCGAGACTCCCTGCAGTGCCTCCTCGTGGCCGCCCATGGAAACTGGGTACCTTGCGATTCCAGGCTAAACTGAGGGGGATCTCGGAGCAGCAGGAGGCCCCAGAGGTTCAGGGCCATGGCCCACCGGCGTGTGAACATGCCCTGGCCCTGTACCAACTGCCCCCTAGCCCCCTGGGGTTAATGGGAGGCTCGTGGGAGGTGGGGCTTGCCAGTCCTCCTCCCCCCAGATATAAACCAATCGGTAGTGCAACAAATAAACGGAAAGACTGGGAGGAGGGGAAAAGCCCCTCCCACCCAGCAAGTGAGGCAGACTGTGGGCCCTGCTGGGAGGGCGACTGCTGGAGCGCAGGCTGGGAATGGGAACTACCCGTCTCGCCTGCGCTCTGGTGGCTGCCAGCCCAGAGTGAAGCTTGTGGGGGAAAGCCCTCGGGAACCCCACAGGTGGATGATGGGGCACGCAGTCCGCCACCTCCCTTTATATGGGGCAGCGTCGGTGGGGGTGGCAGAGGTGGCATCCACCCAGAGCGACTGCTAGAGGCTGAACCTCAGGCGGGAAGTTAGGGTGGGGGCTTGGAACGTCCGTTCTTTGCGTCAGGATGATCGGTTGCCTCTACTGTCGAGGGAACTGGGGAGGCTGAGAGTTGAGGTGGCTGCTCTCTCGGAGGTGAGGAGGCCTGGCAGCGGCATGACCTGTGTAGGTGGCTACACCTATTACTGGTCGGGCCGCAGTGATGGCCACCATCTCCAGGGAGTAGCCATTGCCGTCTCCAGCAGACTCCAGCCCTTGGTAGTAGAGGTTACTCCTGTTGATGAGCCTATAATGGTATTAAGATTGAAGCTATCTTTTGGCTTCATGTCTCTTATTGCTGTGTACGCTCCTACCGATGTTTGTAAACTTGATGTGAAAGAGATGTTTTACGGCAAACTTACATCTGTGGTAGACAGATGTCCCCGATGAGATATTTGCATTGTTCTGGGCGACTTCAATGAGGTATCTGGCTGTGATCGAGCTGGCTATGAGATGTCTGTCGGTCCCCATGGTTCAGGAGCTGATGCCGGTAGCGAGAATAGCCTCCTTTTCCGGGACTTTGCTAGGTCCCAGAAATTGAGGATTTCTGGCTCCTAGTACCAGCGCCCAGACCCACATCGCTGGACATGGTACAGTGATGCGGGTAACGCAGCCAAGGAGATCGACCACATACTTGTTAGCACTCGTTGGAGGATCCTTCAGAATTGCAGGGTGTACAGGAGTGCTGAGTTCTGTGGTACTGACCATAGATTGGTTGTGGCTACCCTCCGGGTCCACTTCAAAAACCCCCAGCGGTCAAATGATCACCCTAGGGTGTTTCATTTGGACAGGCTGAGGGAGGGGGAGTGTGCCCGTGGGTTTGCTGAGGCAATCTCTGATCGTTTCGCAGTGCTTGGCAGTCTGACAGACCCTGTTCTTCTGTGGGATACCTTTAAGCGTGAAACGCTTGATGCAGCTCAAGATATGATTGGTGTACGCCCGAGAGCAGTACAGAATTCCATCTCGCAGGAGACACTGGAAGCCACAGATGCATGTCGTGCGGCTCGTCTGACAGGGGATCGGGAATTGCACCGTTCTCATGTGCGCAGAACTCGGTCCCTGTTAAGAAGGGACATGGAACAGTTTATTAGGAGTCTTGCAGAGGAGGTAGAAGGCCATTTCTTAGTAAATGACCTTCGTCCTGCATACCAAGCCCTGAGAAAGCTGAACTCCAAGTCCTCTTCACAGGTGACAGCAGTTCGCTCAGTAAGTGGTCAGATCGTTTCAGATCCTGTTGCGGTGTGGGAACGTTGGGCTGAGTATTTTGAGCAGCTGTACCAGGTTGACCCACCAACAGTTAACTTGGATGCGGGTAGTGTCGAGATCCCGCTGCCGGATCCACCTATCAGTGAGGACCCTCCCTCCCTAACTGAAATTAGGGGGGCGATTTCCAAGCTGAAGAGTGGTAAAGCAGCAGGTATCTGCGGCATACCAGCTGAACTGTTAAAGGCTGGTGGTGAACCTATGGCACGGGGGTTACATGCTGTCCTGGCTGCCATCTGGCAGTCCGGTTCCGTTCCTCCTGACCTGTTGAGGGGTGTGGTCATCCCTCTCTGGAAGGGGAAGGGGGACCGTTGGGACTGCAGCAATCACCGAGGCATCACACTGCTCAGTATACCAGGCAAGGTTCTCGCCCACATCCTTCTGCGACGTATCAGAGACCATCTACTGAGGCACCAGAGACTGGAGCAATCCAGATTCACTCCTGGTAAGTCCACAATAGACCGTATCCTCGCGCTTCGAGTCATTGTAGAGCGCCGCCGTGAGTTCGGGCGTGGGCTGCTTGCAGCCTACATCGACCTCAAGAAGGCGTTCGATACGGTGCATCGGGAGTCACTTTGGGAGATCCTGAGGCTGAGAGGAATTCCAACAAGGATTATTGGACTAATAGCAAGCCTGTATACTAGTACTGAAAGTGCTGTAAAGTGTGGTGGGGGCCTGTCGAGCTTCCTTCCTGTTAGTTCAGGAGTGAGGCAAGGCTGTGTCCTTGCACCAACTCTTTTCAACACTTGCATGGACTGGATACTGGGCAGAGCTACTGTTCAAAGTCATTGTGGGGCAACGCTGGGCAATATCAAGGTTACAGACTTTGACTTTGCTGATGACATTGCCATTCTATCTGAGTCTTTGAAAACCCTAGTGGCGGCTCTCGATGCATTTAGCAATGAAGCGAAGCCCCTGGGTCTAGAGGTCTCCTGGACCAAGACCAAGGTCCAGGAATTTGGGGACTTGTTAGGAGAACCTGTTCAGTCAGTACGTGCTTGCGGCGAGGACATTGAAGTCACAGAGAGCTTTACATACCTTGGTAGTGTAGTTCATAACTCTGGGCTGTCAGACCATGAAGTCAGCAGATGGATTGGCCTGGCAGCAGGGGTCATGAACTCTCTCAACAAGAGTATTTGGAGATGTCGGTACCTGTGCAGAAGGACCAAGCTACAGATTTTCAAGGCCCTGATAATGCCAGTTTTGCTATATGGTAGCGAAACCTGGACATTGTCCTGTGCCTTGGAGGCTCGTCTTGA
>NC_091566.1:13351177-13366177 GCF_042767895.1 Penaeus vannamei | reverse complement strand
ATGCTTTCACATTGGAAATAATGTCGAATTTATTTTCAAGGAAGTCCTCAATATCTTCCTCGTTTGTGTCCGGATGGCAACTCGTGATATACAAGTACACTACCTGAGGACGGTCGGCACCTTGCAGGGGTTTTGACGAGTGGCGTTCCTCTCTTGCTTTTCTTCTTTGTTTTCTATTGTTGACTTGAACGAACCCTTCCTCGTCTTGGTGGGGCTGTGGCTGAACGTTTGTTTGTTGTGTTTCCGATCGTTCTGCGTAGTTGTTGACGACGAGTTGTGGTGCTTGTGGAGTAGTATAGGGGGCAGGTACTCCAGGCATGTGGTGGTGCGTGGCTTCCTCCCAGTGGCGATTTGGTGGATGATGTCTTTGCTTGTTTTTCCTTCTACTGTTTCTACCGTAGCTTCTTCTGGGTGTTATTTGTGTAGAAGCTTCGTTCCTCATGCCGGTTGTTGACGCCTCAGCGTTGTTGGGTGATCGCTTGCGTGGCACCGGGCGAGGGGGGGCTGGCGCGTCAGCAGGGTCACGGGTTCGCGGGGTCGGAGTGGGGTGAGACGGAGGTGAGGGGGGTGGGGGGAGGGAAGAGGAAGGAGAGGGGAGGGAAGAGGAAGGAGGGGAGAGGAAGGGGGGGTGTGGGCGTGGGTACTGCCGTGGGAGTTGTAGGGGGTGTATGGTTGTGCGTGTGTTCATTTGGTGTTGAGGTTAAGGACATTCTGGCAGGGGGAGGGGATGCGAAAGGGAAAGATTGATAGGCAGATTGATCATGGGTAGGGGATGGGAGATCGGATGTTGCGTGAGGGGATGGGGTCGAGGCTGTTGTGACGGATGCTTCCTCTGCGCATTCCTGCGGCTGAGGAGACGTCACTCCTTGACTAATCAAGCTGTTTATAGCAGATTGTTGCTCGGAGAACATTCCGATCAGCAAATCAATTTTATTTTCAATTAGATCTTGATTGCTGAAAGAGAGTTCATGCTGTGTTTGTATGCCTTGGTGTTTTTGTTTTTGAAAGATTTTCACAAAAGGTGAGATACTTGTTTTCTTTGGTGGCGGAGACCAGTCAGTGGCGGGGATGTCTGTGGTTGTTGTGGCAAACACTAAATTGTCGTTCTTTAGGCACTGATCGATCATTGTGTGCACTGTGAAATTTATCATCCTTTTGATGTCTTTATTGATGTTTCTAGTTTTCCTGGAGTCTGATATAAATAGAATGATGTAGGCATTTTCTATCTCTTCTGGGCTATACAGTTTCTTAATTTGGTTACACAACACTAAGCGTGCCCATGATTTTTTGGTCGTTATAAAGCAAAGAATCGTGTTGAGCACTATGGTAGTGTTTCCTGCCTGATAGTCTTTATTGTCGTCACTGTTTGTTTCTATGTATTCACTGTTTTCTCTGATTTCAGTTGTTTTCACTGTTTTCATTGTCCGGGTTGTTTAAACGCCCTTTTCCCTGGGCGGGGGGGGGGGGGGCAGCCTTGACCCTGGCTGCCATGGGGGTGCCCATTCTCGTGGGCGGGGGGGCAGCTCTGACCCATGTTGCCTGGGGGCCCATATCCTTGGGCTAAGGTCGCGGTACCCTGGGAGGGGGGCGCATTACCCTGGGCCAGGGGTCCCCTTTCGATTTGGGGACTAGAGCCCGGGCTAGCTGCCCAAGGAAGCACCGGGGAGGCCCCCCGGCTGGCCCCCTGTGACCCAGGGGTAGGGGTCAGATCACCCTCTGACTTGGCGGGACCATGAGTATGCATGGTTTGCTGAGTGGCAAGGCTGCAGCCGAGAGGAGGCAAAACACGTCCGATCACCACGGCGGCTAGACTCAGAGAGAGTCGCCGCCGAGCTCGAGAAGGAGACCCAGGAAGTCGCCGAAGAGCTCGAGAAGGAGACCCAGGAAGTCGACGAAGAGCTCGAGAAGGAGACCCAGGAAGTCGCCGAAGAGCCCGAGAAAGAGACCCAGGAAGTCGCCGAAGAGCTCGATAAGGAGACCCAGGAAGTCGCGGAAGAGCCCGAGAATGAGATCCAGGAAGTCGCCCAGTAGCCCGAGAAGGAGACCCAGGAAGTCGCCGAAGGGCCCGAGAAGGAGACCCAGGAAGTCTCCCAAGAGCCCGAGAAGGAGACCCAGGAAGTCGCCGAAGAGCCCGAGAAGGAGACCCAGGAAGTCGCCGAAGAGCCCGAGAAGGAGACCCAGGAAGTCGCCGAAGAGCCCGAGAAGGAGACCCAGGAAGTCGCCGAAGAGCCCGAGAAGGAGACCCAGGAAGTCGCCGAAGAGCCCGAGAAGGAAACCCAGGAAGTCGCCGAAGACCCCGAGAAGGAGACCCAGGAAGTCGCCGAAGAGCTCGAGAAGGAGACCCAGGAAGTCACCCTCGAGCCCGAGAAGGACACCTAGGAAGTCGCCGAAGAGCTCGAGAAGGAAACCCAGGAAGTCGCCCTCGAGCCCGAGAAGGAGACCCAGGAAGTCGCCGAAGAGCCCGAGTAGCCCGAGAAGGAGACCCAGGAAGTCGCCGAAGAGCCCGAGAAGGAGACCCAGGAAGTCGCCGAAGAGCCCGAGAAGGAGACCCAGGAAGTCGCCGAAGAGCCCGAGAAGGAGACCCAGGAAGTCGCCGAAGAGCCCGAGGAGCCCGAGAAGGAGACCCAGGAAGTCGCCGAAGAGCCCGAGAAGGAGACTCAGGAAGTCGCTGAAGAGCCCGAGAAGGAGACCCAGGAAGTCGCCGAATTGCTCGAGAAGGAGACTCAGGAAGTCGCCGAAGAGCGCGAGAAGGAGACCCAGGAAGTCGCCGAATTGCTCGAGAAGGAGACCCAGGAAGTCGCCGAAGAGCCCGAGAAGGAGACCCAGGAAGTCGCCGAAGAGCTCGAGAAGGAGACCCAGGAAGTCGCCGAAGAGCTTTAGAAGGCGACCCAGGAAGTCGCCCAGGAGCTCGAGAAGGAGACCCAGGAAGTCGCCCAGGAGCTCGAGAAGGAGACCCAGGAAGTCGCCGAAGAGCTCGAGAAGGAGACCCAGGAAGTCGCCGAAGAGCTCGAGAAGAAGACCCAGGAAGTCGCCCAGGAGCTCAAGAAGGAGACCCAGGAGCTCGAGAAGGAGACCCAGGAAGTCGCCGAAGGTCTCGAGGAGACCCAGGAAGTCGCCGAAGAGCTCGAGAAGGAGACCCAGGAAGTCACCCTCGAGCCCGAGAAGGAGACCCAGGAAGTCTGCAAAGAGCCCGAGAAGGAGACCCAGGAAGTCTCCCAAGAGCCCGAGAAGGAGACCCAGGAAGTCGCCGAAGAGCCCGAGAAGGAGACCCAGGAAGTCGCCGAAGAGCCCGAGAAGGAGACCCAGGAAGTCGCCGAAGAGCCCGAGAAGGAGACCCAGGAAATCGCCGAAGAGCCCGAGAAGGAGACACAGGAAGTCGCCGAAGAGCACGAGAAGGAGACCCAGGAAGTCGCCGAAGAGCCCGAGAAGGAGACCCAGGAAGTCGCCGAAGAGCTCGAGGAGACCCAGGAAGTCACCCTCGAGCCCGAGAAGGAGACCTAGGAAGTCGCCGAAGAGCTCGAGAAGGAAACCCAGGAAGTCGCCCTCGAGCCCGAGAAGGAGACCCAGGAAGTCGCCGAAGAGCCCGAGTAGCCCGAGAAGGAGACCCAGGAAGTCGCCGAAGAGCCCGAGAAGGAGACCCAGGAAGTCGCCGAAGAGCCCGAGAAGGAGACCCAGGAAGTCGCCGAAGAGCCCGAGAAGGAGACCCAGGAAGTCGCCGAAGAGCCCGAGAAGGAGACCCAGGAAGTCGCCGAAGAGCCCGAGGAGCCCGAGAAGGAGACCCAGGAAGTCGCCGAAGAGCCCGAGAAGGAGACTCAGGAAGTCGCTGAAGAGCCCGAGAAGGAGACCCAGGAAGTCGCCGAAGAGCTCGAGGAGACCCAGAAGCCCGAGGTCGTCGGCGAGGTCGAGATGGAGTTCGTGAAGACCTTCTCGTCGCAGCTCGCAGGTGACCAACAGGAGCTTGCTCTCCAGCTCATCGCCGACGAAATCAAGGTCTCGGGGAAGGCCAATGACAAGGAGAGGGAGTTCGAAGACCATCGACATTGTTTATTCTGATATTGCATTTACGTGTTGGGTGGTACACAAGGTTGTTTATCAGGAGCTAAGGATTGGAAAATGGGCTTGCTTGAAGCGGGAGGGAAAGTATCCCGTTGCCAGGGCAGAGTTGAAGATGTGGCGACGTCTGGCGAGCATGATGGGTCGCGTCGGCGGAAGAATGGAGTTTGTGAAGTGTCCGAGGCTCGAAAAATTATTTTCCTTTCTTTTTTTTTTTTTTGTTGTTGCATAATGAGTTTGTTGATGTTGCTGGCTCCTGGTGTTGTGCTGTTTGTTCGTGTGTGAGCGTCTCATGTCTTCTGGTGTGATGTGGCGTGAGAGAGGGTCGTCTCTGGTGAGAGTGTGTTGAGTGAACTTGTTTGTGATGGGAGAATCAAGTGTTGCAGCTGCTGTAGTGTTTAGGCTTTTTTTCCGGCGCCAAGAGGTGTAGTACTACAGATTCCCATGACTCCGCCGCTATTTATGGGGGCAACTGCAACTGCATCTGGCTGATGAGCGCGCGGAGCACCTCTACCCGTTCTAAAACTGGAAGAAAATGGGAATTCAAAGTTGATGCTGCACTGTATGGTGCTATATTAGTAACTGATGTTAATGAGGATATTATTGCACTATTAGTTTGAAAGTATATGTGTGCATATATGCATATATATATATATATATATATATATATATATATATATATATATATATATATATATATATATATATATATATACAGAACTGTATATATACAGAACTGTATATATACAGTATACACACACACACACACACACACACACACACACACACACACACACACACACACACACACACACACACACACACACATATATATATAAATATATATATATATATATATATATATATATATATATATATATATATATACACACACAATATATACATTTATGTATGTATATGTACACATATACATATATGCAGAGATATTAAAAATATACACTACTACCATATATAACAATATAGAGTTTAAGGTTTATATGCTTTCGTATTAATAGGGTTATGGCTAAGAAGAGCGAGGTTCAGGTGTATCTTTTGTAGGTGTACATTTTTATGCGATATGTCATGTAAGGCTTGTTACTGATTTTCTTATATCATTTATGCTTTAATCTTGGGCAATATTCAGGCCTCCAAAAGTGTTCCATGACGAATGATATACGGGGAAGTGTCTCATGTTTTATTTACAGAATGTGTTCGAATGGTCAAAAGGATATTATGAAAATTTATACTAGGTTTTACATACTCATTTTACTTACTATGTATATATAATTGAATATGCTGATATAAACTTATATATCCTTTTGAATGTAGTTGATTAATCAATCGATAAATAGTGTCATTTTCAAAATATTTAAAGAAGTGTGACCTTCGAAACCATTGTCGATGGACGAATGAAGAAGTATGATGGGAGGCGCTTAAGGCCCGCGCACTTTCAACTGATTTCGATAAGTTTTTTTTCCGGCGGCAAGAGGTGTAGTACTACAGTTTCCTATGACTCCGCCCCTATTTATGGGGGCGAAGTCATATATAAGCAACTGCACCTGGCTGATGACCGCGCGGAGCACCTCTGCCCGTTCTAAAACTGGAAGAAAATGGGAAGTTCAAAGTTGATGCTACACTGTATGGTGCAATATTAGTAACTTTGATGTTAATGAGGATATTATTGCCCTAAGTACTAGTTTAAAAGTATTTACGCACGCGCGCGGGTATGTGTGCTTATATGTATATATATATATATATATATATATATATATATATATATATATATATATATATATATATATATATATATATACATACAGAAATGTGTACATACATACATACCTATATATACAGTATACACACACACACACACATATAATTAAACACATATGTACACACACATGCATATATATATGATATATATATATATATATATATATATATATATATATATATATATATATATATATATATATATATATATATGCATTTATGCATGTATACGTATATATATATATATATATATATATATATATATATATATATATATATATATATGAAGAAATTTAATATTAAAAATATACACTACTGCCATATATAACAATATAGAGTTTAAGGTTTATATGCTTTCGTATTAATAGGGCTACGGCTGAGAAGAGCGAGGTTCAGGTGTATCTTTTGTATGTGTACATTTTTATGCGACATGTCATGCAAGGCTTATTACTGTTTTTCTTATATCATTTATGCTTTAATCTTGGGCAATATTCAGGCCTCCAAAAGTGTTCTATGACGAATAATATACGGGGAAGTATCTCATGTTTTATTAACATAATGTGTTCGAATAGTTAAAAGAATATTATGAAAATTTATATTGGGTTTTACGTAATCATTTTACTTAGTGTGTCTGTATAATTGAATATGCATATGTACTTTTATGTATTCTTTTGAATGTAGTTGATATCAATCAATAAATAGTGTCATTTTCAAAATATTTAAAGGTGTGACCTTCGAAACCATTGTCGATGGACGAATGAAGAAGTATGATGGGAGGCGCTTAAGGCCCGCGCATTTTCAACTGATTTCGATAGTTTTCCGTCGTCTGATTTGTAATTTGAAGATGTTGATAACTAACAACTTGTATTTATTGTTATTTCCTAATGTTACATCAGTAAACCAGTGATTTGTTAATTGATACAATTCAAAAACAAAATCAGATTCGTCAACTCGAGTACAATTCCTAGGTATGGGGGTGGAGCCGCACGTGGCAACAGCGTAGAAGCATCGGCAGCGTTGCTGTCGCGATCGGCCCAGAGAAGTGTCGCAAATGAAAAAACGACACTTTCTAGTGTAGTTAGACAGTTTCTTGGCACCGGAAAAAGGCCTGTAGTTTTCCGTCGTTTGATTTGTAATTTGATGTTGATAACTAACAACTTGTATTTATTGTTATTTCCTAATGTTACATCAGTAAATCAGTGATTTGTTCATTGATACAATTCAAAAACAAAGATTCGTCAACTCGAGTACAATTCCTAGGAATGGGGGTGGAGCCGCACCTGTGGCAACAGCGTAGAAGCATCGGCAGCGTTGCTGTCGCGATCAGCCCGGAGAAGTGTCGCAAATGAAAAAAACGACACCCTCTAGTGTAGTTAGACAGTTTCTTGGCACCGGAAAAAAAGCCTGTTGTGTAACCTCGGTTTCTGTGTCTGGGTCGAATGTCGTGTTTTCAGCAGGGGAGATTTGGAAGTTCTGTTGCCAAAACTCCCTGTGGACAGTTTCCATCCCCTCTGCTGTGTCTATCTTTTGTCTATTGGTGTTGTATATGTATGTGATTGTCTGTTCGATCCTAAGAGTCGTCTGTACTTCAGCCAGAAGACTAAGGTGATATTTTTGATGTGTTGTTTGACTGTGATGGCTACGCCTTCGCTGCCTTCGTTTTTGTTGGATGTGTATGCAGTGTAGTTGAATATTTTTACTGTTTGTGGATGTTTGAGTGAATGGAAGTTGATGAGTATGATATCGGGGTCGTGTCGTCTGTAGTGATTGTATGTCCATGCTATTACGTTATGTTGAATGATGGTGAGTCTGGAGTGTAATGTGTTGTTGTGTGGTGCAGCCATGGTGTTACTTGGATGTGTTGTACCAGCCATTTTGAATGTGTTCTAGGTTTTGTTGTTTAATCTTTTCAATCATGTTTGGCTGGAACATGTTGCCTTCGTGTAGGTGTTGTGTGATCTTCTGTTCGTGAATGCGTGTTTGGTATGTGCTGTTTGTGTAGATTCATATAATTGTGCCGCGTGTGCCAGTTGGTCTGTTTAGGTGTTTGTAGCGTGAGGGCTCCGCCGCGAAGAGGCGGATGCCGTATGTTTTTGGATTGAGGTCGTAAGCGTCCCTATGGCGATGGGACTGATGATCATCGACCTCGGAGTCTGTAAGGTCGTCTGTGTGTTTACGGCGTATATATGTTGTTTTTGGTTTGACTGATTGTGTTGTCTGTGGTTTGGGTTGCTGTGGTGACTGCTTGGGCGTGTTTGTTTTGGTGATGCGTGGTTGTACAGGTGATTGTGTTGGCATAGGTGCTGGCGTGGGTGTGGGTGTTAATGTTGGTTTCCTTTGTGGTGTGGTGAAGAGTTCGGTCTCTGGCTTGTCCTGTGGGCCGATATCTGGTTGTTGGGGGTGTGATGAGATTGTGGATTGTATGAGAGTGGTTTCTGTTGTGGTGGTTATTGTTTTTGGTGGGAGAAGTTTGAAGATCCCCCAGGAGTCCCCGTTACCAAGGTCAAGATTTGGTAAATTATTCTTTTTTAAAACCTTTTTTGCATGGTCTAAAGCCGAGACCTGGCTCCATGATGTTTTGGAGGTGGGCATGAATCAAGGCAGTCATTATGCCCACAGACAGGTCGTCAGGTAGTTGGAGTATTACCTGTGGTTCTTTCCTCTCCTCTTTGTCCTCCTTGATTTCCTTCATTAGGGGTTTGAACCAGGCATTCTGCATAGCTTCTATGGTTTGCTTTGCTGTCTGTTCAGCTACCCTTTTAATGGGGATTTTTTTCTTTTCTTCTTCTTTCTTTGTTTTTTTCCTCTCTTGTTTTTTTGATTGCCTCTTTTCTGAGAGGGCAGGAGTTGGCTAGGGTGCGATGGACTCCAGGGCATCTTTTGACGTCAGATTTGCAGTCTCGGTAGTTGTGGGTGTTGGACCCGCATTCTGAGCATAGTTTCAGCTTTTTCTCCTTGTCGGGGCAGTTGGTTTTGTAGTGTCCATACCTGTAGCAGTGCATGCATTGTACTATGTTGGTGAATCTTTCCGGTTCCATTTGCTTTGGGCTTATGAATATATTGAAGAGGTACAGACCCTTTTCTTGTATTTTGGCAGCTGTTTTGTGGTCCGAGAATTGTATTTTCATTAGGTAACGGTTCTTCATGATGAAAATGTCCCCTATCTTCGATCCAGGATGATTTCTCTCGATTTCTTCCTTTATTTCTCCTGGATTCTCTTTAACAAGCTCTCTATCGAGTTTTTTAAGGACCAATGTCAGTTTGCCTAAGAATGAAGATAGGTTACCAAGAATATCAGAATTACTAGCATTGATCCATGGATTAATATCAAGTGGATCTTCAACCATATTGATAACATTACAAGGTAGTCTCTGCGGTAAGTCAACTGTAGTACCAGGAGAATTAGGCATATAGAGCTTCTTCAATCTATTTATATGAATTGATGGAGTTGTCTTTCTACGGTCAGGAGTTTTAATAATATAGTTCGTGTCATTAAGTTTCCTTTCAATAACATAAGGCCCTTGATATTTAGCTGCCAGTGGAGAACCAGGAATGGGAATGTAAGCCAGAACTTTATCACCAACTTTAAAATTTCTTTGCAGGGCGCATTTATCAAATTTAAACTTCATTTTAGCTTGACCTTTAACCAAGTTATCTTTTGCAATTTGTCCAACTTTAGCTAATGTGTCTTTCAGATTCTTTAGGTATGCTGAAACAGTAGTGTGATTATGATCAGATGAATCATTTAGAAATTTATCTTTTACCAACTTCAAAGGTCCCCTTCTTTCCTACCAAACAAAAGTTCAAAAGTTGAAAAACCTAAGGTCTCTTGAGGAGCTTCTCTAATGGCAAACAACATGTATGGCAAACCTTCATCCCAGCATTTCTGATTCTCCAGACAGAACTTTCGGAGCATGGATTTTAGAGTTTGGTGCCAACGCTCCAGGGCTCCTTGTGAATCGGGATGATATGCAGTGGAAAGGGTCTGTTTAATACCCAGTTCTTGGAGTACTTTAAAGAAGAGCTCACTCGTGAAGTTGCTACCTCTGTCAGACTGTACTTCCTGTGGAATACCAAAAGTTGTGAACAATGTACAAGATTTTTACAAATGGCAGAAATATTTTTAAGTGGAAATGCCTCCGGATACCTCGTAGTGGGACACATTACAGTTAATATATATTGATTCCCTTTTGTGGTCTTTGGTAGAGGCCCAACACAATCAATTATGATTTTTTTGAAAAGGTTCACATGGGACTTGAATGGGTTGGAGAGGATAAGGAGGAATAGGTTGATAGGCTTCCCTACTACTTGACATACATGACATGAATTGATATGCTTTGTCACATCTTGTTCAAGTCCAGGCCAAATGAAATCATTCAAGATTTTCTGACGTTTTCCTGATCCCTAGGTGACCACCAAAACCTTCATGAGCGATCTCCATTACACTCTTTCTAATAGACTGCGGCAAAACAATCTGATGCTTCTCAGACCATGAATCAAAGGGGTGTCAGTTACTCTTAACACTGGTATTACTAGATTTCCAGCTAAGTCATTACCCATGAGGAAACTTGCATTAGGAATCGGTATTTTATCTACAACATCAACCGTTACTGGTCCTTTTACCATATCACAATCCAAGTAGATTTCAGCAAGATGTTTAGGAGCAGATCCCTCTATATACTCAAGCCAAACTTTCTCACCTGTTAAGCAGCTTTCAATGTCTGGCAGAGCACTTTTCAGTATGTGTGCACATGCTGTATCTCTAACAATATCAATTGGATATTTATTAGCACCTGACTTGCTGAACACGTGACCCTTTGATCGGAAGGCCTTAAATGGATCTTCCTGAAATGGTTTATTAGGAAAGTTAGTAGTAGCCACAGGTTTTGTAAAAAAAAAAAAAAAAAAAAAAAAAAAAAAAAAAAAAAAAAAATCTGTGCTTCTTTTGCTACCTTACATTTTGGATGCGGGCAGTCTTTAATTACATGACCTTCCTTTTTGCAAACTTTACAGTATAGGGTAGATATTTGGGTATAGGGCTGATACTGTCCACTGCTTGCATTCTCCATATATTTAAATCCTACAGATGACTTTAGAATATTTGCTTTTCTTTTCTCCCCTGGTATACTACGATGGACTAAAGAAAATACATCTGCTACCTTGGCTGCTTTGTGGAGGTCATTTTCCTCTTGTCTGTGAGGTGAATCATAACAGAATATGGAACCTTTCTTTTGAATTCCTCGAAAACTATGAGGTTGCAAAGTTGATCGAAATTAGTGACTGAAGCAGACTTTATCCACCATTTAAAAGCTCTAATCTTCTCCGAGGCAAATTCAGCATATGTTTGACTGGAAAGTTTGTTCGTGTTCCTAAAAGCCTGCCGATATCCTTCAGTGGTTATGGAATAAGTAGTTAGAATAGCACATTTCACTTCCTCATAATCAGTATTATCATTAATATTCTCGCACACTTTTAGAGCTTTACCGGTCAGTTTAGGCTTTATTAACCAAACCCAGTGTTCCTCAGGCCACTTGAAATGTTTGGCTATGGTCTCAAACTCTCTAAAGAAACCCTCAGGATTATCTTCTGTAAATGCGGGAGTTAGCTTTACGCATTTACTTATCTAGAAACTAAAATCCCCTTGACTTTTCATTTTCATTTCCATCATTTGAAGTTCATGTCTTTGATTTTCTTCGCGTTCCGTTTCAAACTGTCTTTCTCTCTCGCGCTCTTCTTCTCTAGCTTTACATAATCTTTCTTCTGTAAATAGCTTACATTATAGCTTATGAATTAATATGTTATTTAGCTTACGTTAATTAAGTTATTCTTTATTTATGTCATACGTTTCTGATTTATTAGATGTACATTTGAATCACTAGTAAAATTCAAGAAATTGTTATGCTTTTGTTCAATCAGTATCTTTCAATTACTCGTTTCAGAATTATTGTTATTCTAGTATTGTTTATTATTTCTATTTTATTTATTTACTCTCTAGTTATTCTTTATTATCCATATATCCATTATCCAGATACAATTAATTATAGAGTATGTTTAATATAGTGTATTTTCTCAATTAAGATTATATTATTCGTGGATTATCAGAATTAATTATGTAGGTTTATCTCAAATAGGTTTATTTAAATTGAACTATATATCATCACTTAGCAGTGATAAGGTTCCAGATGTAAGAACTATTAATTTTCCAAGTTAGTCCACCGCTTACGTGTACGTTTTCTTTGTTTTCGACGGAGAGAAAACGATACAATCTCCGAATTTTAGCCAATACTAGTGTATTTTAGAAAGGGAATGTAATAATCAAAAATTTTAAATAAACCACATTTTACAAGGAAATAAACAAGTGCGATAACAAACAAGAACAACAACAAACAAGTACAACAACAAACAAGAACAACAACGAACAAGTACAGCAAAAAAATAAGTACAACAAAACATAAAATCTATTCAGAGAATACAGATGCAATCATTTTTTTACTGATAATATTTCAAGATTTGGTTCAAAATGACCATTATGACTGTAGTTCTTATTGTTTTTTTAAGTGAATTAAAGACTTAATTGTTTCTAATTTAAGGCCATTCCGATACTTCCTTTTGATCAAACTATAGTGTGAAAATAGACGCTCGGCGTCAGCAATACAACATAGAAGTGATAAAACTTCGAGCGCAAATTTACCTAAATTCTCATATTTTTTATTTCCAAAATCATCTTCAATACTTAGCTTTTGGTTAAAAAAAAAAAAAAAAAAAAAAAATCAGCATCTTTCTGCACTTCCTTTATATCCATATTCTCGGGAAATGTGTGTCAAATGATATCCTGCCATTGGTCATCAACCTTTTGTTTTTCACAATTATCACTAATTCTAGGCACTTCTTTCATTAATTCATTTAGTGATATTACGGTTGTTCTGAAATTAGGGTCCAAGATGTTTTTTGGGTGCAGGTAGGACACACATTTCCATAGTGTGTTGTTTATGTCAAATCTTTTTTTTATCTGAGCACAAGCTTCAATCAAGAATAATCTGCACCTGTTTTCGATGATGGATATGGTATCACCTAAATATTGGCGCTTGCTTAAAAGATCTATCATTGCCACCCCAAGGTACATCTGATTAAGAGGTTTGTGGTACGTGCTATTAGCAGGGTCAGTTTCACTCGCATGCACTTTGGCTAATACATCTTGGTAACAAAAGCAGTTGAGGAGTCTCTTGTAGACCAAAAAAAATGTTCAAAAGATGAATAGTTGGACCTTGTGACTGAAAAATTACGTTAATGCTATTATGTAAAATGTCCTGAAGAAATGTTAAATATGCAAAAATGTATTTGTCATGTGCTCTGTGAATTTCCTGTACTGCTGTTAGCTTTTCTTCTATCCAAATTTTATCAAAATACAAATTAAGGGGCCCCCAATGTGTTAATACTCTATTTACTGCCTTTTCCAAAGATAACCACCTGGTTGCACAAGGATGGAGCATTTTGTGCGGTTTTAATTCACAGAATAGTTGGTACTCCCGGAACTCGTACTTCTTTTTTGCGCTATGCCAAAAGAAGTTGTACACATTATGGATCAAGTCCTCACAACATTGAGGAAGCGTTTTGGCGGCCGCACTTGAACACAGGTGGACGCTGTGCGATACACATTTAAAAATTACAACTCCTGGCAGTTCTTTTCTAAGCCTGCTCGTCAAACTGTTGACGTTCCCCATTATATTGGAGGCTCCGTCCGCAGCAAAGCCTACAAAGTTGTTCAATGGGATATATGTTTTTAAGCCTTTTAACAACAAATCATAAAGCCCCTCCCCTGAAGATCCACCCTCATTCCCATCAAGCTGAAATTGGGATTTGTATGAATATAAAGATAAAATATATTTCTTTGACACCAATGATCATATATACAAATATACATGCATGTATGTATATCATATAATTCATTCGTTTTCATTTAAATAAAGAAAAAGGATAAAGATAATTACCTAAATGGTAAGTTCTGCTCTGCTAGAAAGACCACGAATAATACAGCTGCATTTGCAACTGCATCCGTAAGTCTCTCCCCCTGTTCTCCATCGTGGCCAGGTTTCGGAGCCGAGGCGTTTGCTCTGTGTCTCATCTCCATGGCCTGGTGTCGGGGGCCCATGTGTCTTGAGAGAGATGAGATCTCTGCGCTCACGTCCTTGTGGCAAAACAAGCATCGAGCCCTCTTGCTGTCACCCGGGACTCTGGCGAACCAGCTCTTAAAGCGATCGTCTGCAAGCCAGTGTTCTTGGAAGGCTGGACCTTTCCGAGACATCTGAAAAAAAAAACTATAAAACACCTATTGCATTGACAACGAAAACCAATCATCCCCATACTCCGGGGTCCCTAATGTCTCTGTCCATACGAGCGAGTTTTGCTTAGCAAAATTAAAGAGAAGCCTTTGGAAATGCTGAGAACATTTCGCTCTCTTTCTTCCGAGAATAAATGATCTTTCAATGATGCCCAGTGATCGGGTATTGAAAGAATGATACACAGAAAATGTTACAAATGATTTAAAAAGATCTGTGAAAATTTATCACATTCACTATTTTGACCAGTTCTGAACCACTATGGGGAGGTAATTGCACCGATGCAAGCATAATTCCATCATGTAGACTGGTAAAGTCTTTTTTGGTAAAGAACACGAAATGAAGTAAAAATCATTAGCTGACATTTTCCCAAACGATTATTTGCCTTAGTTTACGCTTAAATCATTCTATCTTTCAAAGAAAATGTGACATGTTTTACGGATACACTGAAAATAATGCATTTAATTAAAGTAAAAACACTGTTGCCAATACACACTGTTGTAGGGTAAACTGCAGCCGGATACAGAGTGAAAAGTGTATACAACTCCCCACGAGTGTAGCACTGCCTCATCGGATGGGGATTGGCGATGAGGTAGATAGATAGATAGATAATTAGACAAAGAACTTAAAATCAAGCACTGTAATGAAAATTCTCCTTGCTTTGTAGGTCTTTTGACACCTGAGCAAAACCAAAACCAGCCGTTTCCGCTGGAGAGACAACCCTCCTCAGTGGGAACAAATTAAAAGAATGTAGACAATAAATCCTTCAACATATTTACAATCAAATAATGTCTTTAAAAGTGGAGCTTTACATTTCAAATTAAGATTAAATGAAATA
>NC_091566.1:13334486-13350677 GCF_042767895.1 Penaeus vannamei | reverse complement strand
TTTCAAAGTATTGTTTTGCTTCTGTTAGGGTTTGTTTAGCTTTCCCTATTAACTCATTTAAATTGTTAACAGAGGCAGCGTGGAGAAATTGAGAGTCATCAGCGTACTGAATAAGAAGACAGTCTTTTGCAATTGATGACAGATCATTGATGAAAATAGTGAATAAGATTGGGCCTAGGATGGAGCCTTGTGGAACACCGAACGAAACTTGTTTCTTTGATGATACTTTGTCATGAATTTTGACTGATTGAGTTCTCGCGGACAAGTAATCTTTAAACCAAAAGTTATCAATTCCGTGATTTGTAAGTTTGTTGGGAAGGATTTCGTGACTGACGCTGTCAAAGGCTTTAGATAAGTCACACAAAGTTAGCAGATTTATCTGGTTGTTGTCTATGTTGTTATAAATTTCGTTTGTGATTTTTAGTAATGCTGTTTCAGTTGATAATTTACTTCTAAACCCGTGTTGCGTGTTTGATATAAGGTTGTTCTCTTCCAAAAATGCTGTTTATTGGTTCGCGACTATTTTCTCGAATACTTTAGATATTACCGACAGTATTGTGATGGGTCGATAATTATTTATTTCGTCTGTATCACCGGATTTGTAAATAGGTGTGATGATACCATGTTTCCAAAGTGATGGGTAGACACCGGTGACTATGGATGTATTAATGATGACTGTCAGATAGTATGCAATTGCTGATAGACTATCATTTATGAAACGCTGTGCAATGCCATCAGCCCCTACGGAATTTGATTTTAACTGTTTTACTGTTACTATAATTGTTTCTGCTCCTACTGGTTGCGGTCTGGAAAAGTTTGTTTTAGGCCTTGTTTCATTTGTGTTGCGTAGATGTGTGGAGGAGGTTGTCTGTTCGTAAGTGAGCCTACCGACTTCTGCAAAGAAGTTATTAAAGTGTTCTATATCATTTATGGAATTTATGGAAATGTCTGTGTTTTGTTTCTTATTTGGCACTAGTGTCTTAACCAGTTTCCATGTTTCGGCAGAATCGTTTCTGCATTCATTGATCTTACTTTTGAAATAATTTGTTTTCGCACTATAAGTGTTTTCACATTCCTTTTCTTGTGTTATATTCAGCCTGAAGGGTGGTGTCAGATCTGTTTATCTTGAGAGCTTTCTGAGTATTATTTCTATCATTTATGGCTCTCTTGATGTCATCTATCCAGGGGGCGGGAGGACGTTTTACTGTTTTAGTTTTAATGGGTGCGAAGGCGTTTATGCTATTCTTTATCACTTCTGTTAAAGTGGCAATTTGTCTGTCAACATTATCTGTTGCTAAAATATCTAATAGCGATGATCCGTTAGCTATATGTTCGCAGAGTAACTTAGGATCGTAATGGGTTAGATCACGAGAAGTTTTGGTGACTGGTTGTCGCTTTGGTTTTTCTATATTTAAGATCAAGGTTAAAAGCTCGTGATCTGCAATTGGGCATGGGATAACATCTGTGTGAAGAATAATATCGGGACTGTTTGTTATTATGACATCTAATATAGAAGTGGTAGTTACTGTAATCCTTGTAGGCTTGTTTTAACTTATTTTTTATTAATTATCCCAGTTAGTTTTGCTTTTGATTTGTTTAGATCGTCATTTAAGTCACCTAGGATGAATAGGGGTTTTCTTTTTAATGACATTTCTCTGAAAATATTTTCAAGATACTCAAAAGATTCTGCTGTAGCATGTGGGTGTCTATAGATTGTGCTGACGAGGATGGAAGGATGCATATTACTTTGTACGGTTACCCAGATGTCCTCTATTGCTGTATCATTTACAGCTGTAGAGATCTTATTTGATTTAAGGGTATCTCTTACATATATGCAGACTCCACCTCCACGTCCTGCATCACATCTGTAAGTATGAAAGTTTGGAATGCTGATGAAACTGCTTGATATTTCTTGGTGAAACCAAGTTTCACTAATGCACAGGATATCGATATTTCTCTCCTTAATTAATAATTCAATTTCTTCAAAGTGTCCGAGGAGAGACTGTGCATTGATGTGCTCAATTCTGATTGTACTTAGTGTTTTGACCGCCGGACTTACAGCGTCAAACATCCTGCTCGTCTTTGTACTTGTTTCTATTTAGGAACACCTTTACATTATCAGGAAAGACGTCGGACTCTAAGAAAAGATCTGGGTTAATATCCTTGCCTCTTATAGTAACTGTGAAGCTTGAGTAATAATTGTGTCATTTTCGTTTTGAATGCTTTCACATTGGAAATAATGTCGAATTTATTTTCAAGGAAGTCCTCAATATCTTCCTCGTTTGTGTCCGGATGGCAACTCGTGATATACAAGTACACTACCTGAGGACGGTCGGCACCTTGCAGGGGTTTTGACGAGTGGCGTTCCTCTCTTGCTTTTCTTCTTTGTTTTCTATTGTTGACTTGAACGAACCCTTCCTCGTCTTGGTGGGGCTGTGGCTGAACGTTTGTTTGTTGTGTTTCCGATCGTTCTGCGTAGTTGTTGACGACGAGTTGTGGTGCTTGTGGAGTAGTATAGGGGGCAGGTACTCCAGGCATGTGGTGGTGCGTGGCTTCCTCCCAGTGGCGATTTGGTGGATGATGTCTTTGCTTGTTTTTCCTTCTACTGTTTCTACCGTAGCTTCTTCTGGGTGTTATTTGTGTAGAAGCTTCGTTCCTCATGCCGGTTGTTGACGCCTCAGCGTTGTTGGGTGATCGCTTGCGTGGCACCGGGCGAGGGGGGGCTGGCGCGTCAGCAGGGTCACGGGTTCGCGGGGTCTGAGTGGGGTGAGATGGAGGTGAGGGGGGTGGGGGGAGAGAAGAGGAAGGAGAGGGGAGGGAAGAGGAAGGAGGGGAGAGGGGAGAGGAAGGAGGGGTGTTGGGCGTGGGTACTGCCGTGGGGGTTGTAGGGGGTGTATGGTTGTGCGTGTGTTCATTTGGTGTTGAGGTTAAGGACATTCTGGCAGGGGGAGGGGATGCGAAAGGGAAAGATTGATAGGCAGATTGATCATGGGTAGGGGATGGGAGATCGGATGTTGCGTGAGGGGATGGGGTCGGGGTTGTGACGGATGCTTCCTCTGCGCATTCCTGTGGCTGAGGAGACGTCACTCCTTGACTAATCAAGCTGTTTATAGCAGATTGTTGCTCAGAGAACATTCCGATCAGCAAATCAATTTTATTTTCAATTAGATCTTGATTGCTGAAAGAGAGTTCATGCTGTGTTTGTATGCCTTAATGTTTTTGTTTTAGAAAGATTTTCACAAAAGGTGAGATACTTGTTTTCTTTGGTGGCGGAGACCAGTCAGTGGCGGGGATGTCTGTGGTTGTTGTGGCAAACACTAAATTGTCGTTCTTTAGGCACTGATCGATCACTGTGTGCACTGTGAAATTTATCATCCTTCTGATGTCTTTATTGATGTTTCTAGTTTTCCTGGAGTCTGATATAAATAGAATGATGTAAGCAATTTCTATCTCTTCTGGGCTATACAGTTTCTTAATTTGGTTACACAACACTAAGCGTGCCCATGATTTTTTGGTCGTTATAAAGCAAAGAATCGTGTTGAGCACTATGGTAGTGTTTCCTGCCTGATAGTCTTTATTGTCGTCACTGTTTGTTTCTATGTATTCACTGTTTTCTCTGATTTCACTTGTTTTCACTGTTTTCATTGTCCGGGTTGTTTAAACGCCCTTTTCCCTGGGCGGGGGTGGGGGGCAGCCTTGACCCTGGCTGCCATGGGGGTGCCCATTCTCGTGGGCGGGGGGGCAGCTCTGACCCATGTTGCCGGGGGGCCCATATCCTTGGGCTAAGGTCGCGGTACCCTGGGAGGGGGGCGCATTACCCTGGGCCAGGGGTCCCCTTTCGCTTTGGGGACTAGAGCCCGGGCTAGCTGCCCAAGGAAGCACCGGGGAGGCCCCCCGGCTGGCCCCCTGTGACCCAGGGGTAGGGGTCAGATCACCCTCTGACTTGGCGGGACCATGAGTATGCATGGTTTGCTGAGTGGCAAGGCTGCAGCCGAGAGGAGGCAAAACACGTCCGATCACCACGGCGGCTAGACTCAGAGAGAGTCGCCGCCGAGCTCGAGAAGGAGACCCAGGAAGTCGCCGAAGAGCTCGAGAAGGAGACCCAGGAAGTCGACGAAGAGCTCGAGAAGGAGACCCAGGAAGTCGCCGAAGAGCCCGAGAAAGAGACCCAGGAAGTCGCCGAAGAGCTCGATAAGGAGACCCAGGAAGTCGCGGAAGAGCCCGAGAATGAGACCCAGGAAGTCGCCCAGTAGCCCGAGAAGGAGACCCAGGAAGTCGCCGAAGGGCCCGAGAAGGAGACCCAGGAAGTCTCCCAAGAGCCCGAGAAGGAGACCCAGGAAGTCGCCGAAGAGCCCGAGAAGGAGACCCAGGAAGTCGCCGAAGAGCCCGAGAAGGAGACCCAGGAAGTCGCCGAAGAGCCCGAGAAGGAGACCCAGGAAGTCGCCGAAGAGCCCGAGAAGGACACCCAGGAAGTCGCCGAAGAGCCCGAGAAGGAAACCCAGGAAGTCGCCGAAGACCCCGAGAAGGAGACCCAGGAAGTCGCCGAAGAGCTCGAGAAGGAGACCCAGGAAGTCACCCTCGAGCCCGAGAAGGAGACCTAGGAAGTCGCCGAAGAGCTCGAGAAGGAAACCCAGGAAGTCGCCCTCGAGCCCGAGAAGGAGACCCAGGAAGTCGCCGAAGAGCCCGAGTAGCCCGAGAAGGAGACCCAGGAAGTCGCCGAAGAGCCCGAGAAGGAGACCCAGGAAGTCGCCGAAGAGCCCGAGAAGGAGACCCAGGAAGTCGCCGAAGAGCCCGAGAAGGAGACCCAGGAAGTCGCCGAAGAGCCCGAGAAGGAGACCCAGGAAGTCGCCGAAGAGCCCGAGAAGGAGACCCAGGAAGTCGCCGAAGAGCCCGAGGAGCCCGAGAAGGAGACCCAGGAAGTCGCCGAAGAGCCCGAGAAGGAGACTCAGGAAGTCGCTGAAGAGCCCGAGAAGGAGACCCAGGAAGTCGCCGAATTGCTCGAGAAGGAGACTCAGGAAGTCGCCGAAGAGCGCGAGAAGGAGACCCAGGAAGTCGCCGAATTGCTCGAGAAGGAGACCCAGGAAGTCGCCGAAGAGCCCGAGAAGGAGACCCAGGAAGTCGCCGAAGAGCTCGAGAAGGAGACCCAGGAAGTCGCCGAAGAGCTTTAGAAGGCGACCCAGGAAGTCGCCCAGGAGCTCGAGAAGGAGACCCAGGAAGTCGCCCAGGAGCTCGAGAAGGAGACCCAGGAAGTCGCCGAAGAGCTCGAGAAGGAGACCCAGGAAGTCGCCGAAGAGCTCGAGAAGAAGACCCAGGAAGTCGCCCAGGAGCTCAAGAAGGAGACCCAGGAGCTCGAGAAGGAGACCCAGGAAGTCGCCGAAGGTCTCGAGGAGACCCAGGAAGTCGCCGAAGAGCTCGAGAAGGAGACCCAGGAAGTCACCCTCGAGCCCGAGAAGGAGACCCAGGAAATCGCCGAAGAGCCCGAGAAGGAGACCCAGGAAGTCTCACAAGAGCCCGAGAAGGAGACCCAGGAAGTCGCCGAAGAGCCCGAGAAGGAGACCCAGGAAGTCGCCGAAGAGCCCGAGAAGGAGACCCAGGAAGTCGCCGAAGAGCCCGAGAAGGAGACCCAGGAAGTCGCCGAAGAGCCCGAGAAGGAGACCCAGGAAGTCGCCGAAGAGCCCGAGAAGGAGACCCAGGAAGTCGCCGAAGACCCCGAGAAGGAGACCCAGGAAGTCGCCGAAGAGCTCGAGGAGACCCAGGAAGTCACCCTCGAGCCCGAGAAGGAGACCTAGGAAGTCGCCGAAGAGCTCGAGAAGGAAACCCAGGAAGTCGCCCTCGAGCCCGAGAAGGAGACCCAGGAAGTCGCCGAAGAGCCCGAGTAGCCCGAGAAGGAGACCCAGGAAGTCGTCGAAGAGCCCGAGAAGGAGACCCAGGAAGTCGCCGAAGAGCCCGAGAAGGAGACCCAGGAAGTCGCCGAAGAGCCCGAGAAGGAGACCCAGGAAGTCGCCGAAGAGCCCGAGGAGCCCGAGAAGGAGACCCAGGAAGTCGCCGAAGAGCCCGAGAAGGAGACTCAGGAAGTCGCTGAAGAGCCCGAGAAGGAGACCCAGGAAGTCGCCGAAGAGCTCGAGGAGACCCAGAAGCCCGAGGTCGTCGGCGAGGTCGAGATGGAGTTCGTGAAGACCTTCTCGTCGCAGCTCGCAGGTGACCAACAGGAGCTTGCTCTCCAGCTCATCGCCGACGAAATCAAGGTCTCGGGGAAGGCCAATGACAAGGAGAGGGAGTTCGAAGACCATCGACATTGTTTATTCTGATATTGCATTTACGTGTTGGGTGGTACACAAGGTTGTTTATCAGGAGCTAAGGATTGGAAAATGGGCTTGCTTGAAGCGGGAGGGAAAGTATCCCGTTGCCAGGGCAGAGTTGAAGATGTGGCGACGTCTGGCGAGCATGATGGGTCGCGTCGGCGGAAGAATGGAGTTTGTGAAGTGTCCGAGGCTCGAAAAATTATTTTCCTTTCTTTTTTTTTTTTCTTTTTTTTGTTGCATAATGAGTTTGTTGATGTTGCTGGCTCCTGGTGTTGTGTTGTTTGTTCGTGTGTGAGCGTCTCATGTCTTCTGGTGTGATGTGGCGTGAGAGAGGGTCGTCTCTGGTGAGAGTGTGTTGAGTGAACTTGTTTGTGATGGGAGAATCAAGTGTTGCAGCTGCTGTAGTGTTTAGGCTTTTTTTCCGGCGCCAAGAGGTGTAGTACTACAGATTCCCATGACTCCGCCGCTATTTATGGGGGCAACTGCAACTGCATCTGGCTGATGAGCGCGCGGAGCACCTCTACCCGTTCTAAAACTGGAAGAAAATGGGAATTCAAAGTTGATGCTGCACTGTATGGTGCTATATTAGTAACTGATGTTAATGAGGATATTATTGCACTATTAGTTTGAAAGTATATGTGTGCATATATGCATATATATATATATATATATATATATATATATATATATATATATATATATATATATACAGAACTGTATATATACAGTATACACACACACACACACACACACACACACACACACACACACACACACACACACACACACACACACACACACACACACACACACACACACACACATATATAAATATATATATATATATATATATATATATATATATATATATATACACACAATATATATACATTTATGTATGTATATGTACACATATACATATATGCAGAGATATTAAAAATATACACTACTACCATATATAACAATATAGAGTTTAAGGTTTATATGCTTTCGTATTAATAGGGTTATGGCTAAGAAGAGCGAGGTTCAGGTGTATCTTTTGTATGTGTACATTTTTATGCGATATGTCATGTAAGGCTTGTTACTGTTTTTCTTATATCATTTATGCTTTAATCTTGGGCAATATTCAGGCCTCCAAAAGTGTTCCATGACGAATGATATACGGGGAAGTGTCTCATGTTTTATTTACAGAATGTGTTCGAATGGTCAAAAGGATATTATGAAAATTTATACTAGGTTTTACATACTCATTTTACTTACTATGTATATATAATTGAATATGCTGATATAAACTTATATATCCTTTTGAATGTAGTTGATTAATCAATCGATAAATAGTGTCATTTTCAAAATATTTAAAGAAGTGTGACCTTCGAAACCATTGTCGATGGACGAATGAAGAAGTATGATGGGAGGCGCTTAAGGCCCGCGCATTTTCAACTGATTTCGATAAGTTTTTTTTCCGGCGGCAAGAGGTGTAGTACTACAGTTTCCTATGACTCCGCCCCTATTTATGGGGGCGAAGTCATATATAAGCAACTGCACCTGGCTGATGACCGCGCGGAGCACCTCTGCCCGTTCTAAAACTGGAAGAAAATGGGAAGTTCAAAGTTGATGCTGCACCGTATGGTGCAATATTAGTAACTTTGATGTTAATGAGGATATTATTGCCCTAAGTACTAGTTTAAAAGTATTTACGCGCGCGCGCGTGTATATGTGCATATATGTATATATATATATATATATATATATATATATATATATATATATATATATATATATACATACAGAAATGTGTACATACATACATACCTATATATACAGTATACACACACACACACATATATATTTAAACACATATGTATACACACATGCATATATATGATATATATATATATATATATATATATATATATATATATATATATATATACATATATATACATATATATGCATTTATGTATGTATACGTATATATATATATATATATATATATATATATATATATATATATATATATATATATATATATATATATATATATATATATATATATGAAGAAATTTAATATTAAAAATATACACTACTGCCATATATAACAATATAGAGTTTAAGGTTTATATGCTTTCGTATTAATAGGGCTACGGCTGAGAAGATCGAGGTTCAGGTGTATCTTTTGTATGTGTACATTTTTATGCGACATGTCATGCAAGGCTTATTACTGTTTTTCTTATATCATTTATGCTTTAATCTTGGGCAATATTCAGGCCTCCAAAAGTGTTCTATGACGAATAATATACGGGGAAGTATCTCATGTTTTATTAACATAATGTGTTCGAATAGTTAAAAGAATATTATGAAAATTTATATTGGGTTTTACATAATCATTTTACTTATTGTGTCTGTATAATTGAATATGCATATGTACTTTTATGTATTCTTTTGAATGTAGTTGATATCAATCAATAAATAGTGTCATTTTCAAAATATTTAAAGGTGTGACCTTCGAAACCATTGTCGATGGACGAATGAAGAAGTATGATGGGAGGCGCTTAAGGCCCGCGCATTTTCAACTGATTTCGATAGTTTTCCGTCGTCTGATTTGTAATTTGAAGATGTTGATAACTAACAACTTGTATTTATTGTTATTTCCTAATGTTACATCAGTAAACCAGTGATTTGTTAATTGATACAATTCAAAAACAAAATCAGATTCGTCAACTCGAGTACAATTCCTAGGTATGGGGGTGGAGCCGCACGTGGCAACAGCGTAGAAGCATCGGCAGCGTTGCTGTCGCGATCGGCCCAGAGAAGTGTCGCAAATGAAAAAACGACACTTTCTAGTGTAGTTAGACAGTTTCTTGGCACCGGAAAAAGGCCTGTAGTTTTCCGTCGTTTGATTTGTAATTTGATGTTGATAACTAACAACTTGTATTTATTGTTATTTCCTAATGTTACATCAGTAAACCAGTGATTTGTTAATTGATACAATTCAAAAACAAAGATTCGTCAACTCGAGTACAATTCCTAGGAATGGGGGTGGAGCCGCACCTGTGGCAACAGCGTAGAAGCATCGGCAGCGTTGCTGTCGCGATCAGCCCGGAGAAGTGTCGCAAATGAAAAAAACGACACCCTCTAGTGTAGTTAGACAGTTTCTTGGCACCGGAAAAAAAGCCTGTTGTGTAACCTCGGTTTCTGTGTCTGGGTCGAATGTCGTGTTTTCAGCAGGGGAGATTTGGAAGTTCTGTTGCCAAAACTCCCTGTGGACAGTTTCCATCCCCTCTGCTGTGTCTATCTTTTGTCTATTGGTGTTGTATATGTATGTGATTGTCTGTTCGATCCTAAGAGTCGTCTGTACTTCAGCCAGAAGTCTAAGGTGATATTTTTGATGTGTTGTTTGACTGTGATGGCTACGCCTTCGCTGCCTTCGTTTTTGTTGGATGTGTATGCAGTGTAGTTGAATATTTTTACTGTTTGTGGATGTTTGAGTGAATGGGAGTTGATGAGTATGATATCGGGGTCGTGTCGTCTGTAGTGATTGTATGTCCATGCTATTACGTTATGTTGAATGATGGTGAGTCTGGAGTGTAATGTGTTGTTGTGTGGTGCAGCCATGGTGTTACTTGGATGTGTTGTACCAGCCATTTTGAATGTGTTCTAGGTTTTGTTGTTTAATCTTTTCAATCATGTTTGGCTGGAACATGTTGCCTTCGTGTAGGTGTTGTGTGATCTTCTGTTCGTGAATGCGTGTTTGGTATGTGCTGTTTGTGTAGATTCATGTAATTGTGCCACGTGTGCCAGTTGGTCTGTTTAGGTGTTTGTTGCGTGAGGGCTCCGCCGCGAAGAGGCGGATGCCGTATGTTTTTGGATTGAGGTCGTAAGCGTCCCTATGGCGATGGGACTGATGATCATCGACCTCGGAGTCTGTAAGGTCGTCTGTGTGTTTACGGCGTATATATGTTGTTTTTGGTTTGACTGATTGTGTTGTCTGTGGTTTGGGTTGCTGTGGTGACTGCTTGGGCGTGTTTGTTTTGGTGATGCGTGGTTGTACAGGTGATTGTGTTGGCATAGGTGCTGGCGTGGGTGTGGGTGTTAATGTTGGTTTCCTTTGTGGTGTGGTGAAGAGTTCGGTCTCTGGCTTGTCCTGTGGGCCGATATCTGGTTGTTGGGGGTGTGATGAGATTGTGGATTGTATGAGAGTAGTTTCTGTTGTGGTGGTTATTGTTTTTGGTGGGAGAAGTTTGAAGATCCCCCAGGAGTCCCCGTTACCAAGGTCAAGATTTGGTAAATTATTCTTTTTTAAAACCTTTTTTGCATGGTCTAAAGCCGAGACCTGGCTCCATGATGTTTTGGAGGTGGGCATGAATCAAGGCAGTCATTATGCCCACAGACAGGTCGTCAGGTAGTTGGAGTATTACCTGTGGTTCTTTCCTCTCCTCTTTGTCCTCCTTGATTTCCTTCATTAGGGGTTTGAACCAGGCATTCTGCATAGCTTCTATGGTTTGCTTTGCTGTCTGTTCAGCTACCCTTTTAATGGGGATTTTTTTCTTTTCTTCTTCTTTCTTTGTTTTTTTCCTCTCTTGTTTTTTTGATTGCCTCTTTTCTGAGAGGGCAGGAGTTGGCTAGGGTGCGATGGACTCCAGGGCATCTTTTGACGTCAGATTTGCAGTCTCGGTAGTTGTGGGTGTTGGACCCGCATTCTGAGCATAGTTTCAGCTTTTTCTCCTTGTCGGGGCAGTTGGTTTTGTAGTGTCCATACCTGTAGCAGTGCATGCATTGTACTATGTTGGTGAATCTTTCCGGTTCCATTTGCTTTGGGCTTATGAATATATTGAAGAGGTACAGACCCTTTTCTTGTATTTTGGCAGCTGTTTTGTGGTCCGAGAATTGTATTTTCATTAGGTAACGGTTCTTCATGATGAAAATGTCCCCTATCTTCGATCCAGGATGATTTCTCTCGATTTCTTCCTTTATTTCTCCTGGATTCTCTTTAACAAGCTCTCTATCGAGTTTTTTAAGGACCAATGTCAGTTTGCCTAAGAATGAAGATAGGTTACCAAGAATATCAGAATTACTAGCATTGATCCATGGATTAATATCAAGTGGATCTTCAACCATATTGATAACATTACAAGGTAGTCTCTGCGGTAAGTCAACTGTAGTACCAGGAGAATTAGGCATATAGAGCTTCTTCAATCTATTTATATGAATTGATGGAGTTGTCTTTCTACGGTCAGGAGTTTTAATAATATAGTTCGTGTCATTAAGTTTCCTTTCAATAACATAAGGCCCTTGATATTTAGCTGCCAGTGGAGAACCAGGAATGGGAATGTAAGCCAGAACTTTATCACCAACTTTAAAATTTCTTTGCAGGGCGCATTTATCAAATTTAAACTTCATTTTAGCTTGACCTTTAACCAAGTTATCTTTTGCAATTTGTCCAACTTTAGCTAATGTGTCTTTCAGATTCTTTAGGTATGCTGAAACAGTAGTGTGATTATGATCAGATGAATCATTTAGAAATTTATCTTTTACCAACTTCAAAGGTCCCCTTCTTTCCTACCAAACAAAAGTTCAAAAGTTGAAAAACCTAAGGTCTCTTGAGGAGCTTCTCTAATGGCAAACAACATGTATGGCAAACCTTCATCCCAGCATTTCTGATTCTCCAGACAGAACTTTCGGAGCATGGATTTTAGAGTTTGGTGCCAACGCTCCAGGGCTCCTTGTGAATCGGGATGATATGCAGTGGAAAGGGTCTGTTTAATACCCAGTTCTTGGAGTACTTTAAAGAAGAGCTCACTCGTGAAGTTGCTACCTCTGTCAGACTGTACTTCCTGTGGAATACCAAAAGTTGTGAACAATGTACAAGATTTTTACAAATGGCAGAAATATTTTTAAGTGGAAATGCCTCCGGATACCTCGTAGTGGGACACATTACAGTTAATATATATTGATTCCCTTTTGTGGTCTTTGGTAGAGGCCCAACACAATCAATTATGATTTTTTTGAAAAGGTTCACATGGGACTTGAATGGGTTGGAGAGGATAAGGAGGAATAGGTTGATAGGCTTCCCTACTACTTGACATACATGACATGAATTGATATGCTTTGTCACATCTTGTTCAAGTCCAGGCCAAAAGAAATCATTCAAGATTTTCTGACGTTTTCCTGATCCCTAGGTGACCACCAAAACCTTCATGAGCGATCTCCATTACACTCTTTCTAATAGACTGCGGCAAAACAATCTGATGCTTCTCAGACCATGAATCAAAGGGGTGTCAGTTACTCTTAACACTGGTATTACTAGATTTCCAGCTAAGTCATTACCCATGAGGAAACTTGCATTAGGAATCGGTATTTTATCTACAACATCAACCGTTACTGGTCCTTTTACCATATCACAATCCAAGTAGATTTCAGCAAGATGTTTAGGAGCAGATCCCTCTATATACTCAAGCCAAACTTTCTCACCTGTTAAGCAGCTTTCAATGTCTGGCAGAGCACTTTTCAGTATGTGTGCACATGCTGTATCTCTAACAATATCAATTGGATATTTATTAGCACCTGACTTGCTGAACACGTGACCCTTTGATCGGAAGGCCTTAAATGGATCTTCCTGAAATGGTTTATTAGGAAAGTTAGTAGTAGCCACAGGTTTTGTAAAAAAAAAAAAAAAAAAAAAAAAAAAAAAAAAAAAAAAATCTGTGCTTCTTTTGCTACCTTACATTTTGGATGCGGGCAGTCTTTAATTACATGACCTTCCTTTTTGCAAACTTTACAGTATAGGGTAGATATTTGGGTATAGGGCTGATACTGTCCACTGCTTGCATTCTCCATATATTTAAATCCTACAGATGACTTTAGAATATTTGCTTTTCTTTTCTCCCCTGGTATACTACGATGGACTAAAGAAAATACATCTGCTACCTTGGCTGCTTTGTGGAGGTCATTTTCCTCTTGTCTGTGAGGTGAATCATAACAGAATATGGAACCTTTCTTTTGAATTCCTCGAAAACTATGAGGTTGCAAAGTTGATCGAAATTAGTGACTGAAGCAGACTTTATCCACCATTTAAAAGCTCTAATCTTCTCCGAGGCAAATTCAGCATATGTTTGACTGGAAAGTTTGTTCGTGTTCCTAAAAGCCTGCCGATATCCTTCAGTGGTTATGGAATAAGTAGTTAGAATAGCACATTTCACTTCCTCATAATCAGTATTATCATTAATATTCTCGCACACTTTTAGAGCTTTACCGGTCAGTTTAGGCTTTATTAACCAAACCCAGTGTTCCTCAGGCCACTTGAAATGTTTGGTTATGGTCTCAAACTCTCTAAAGAAACCCTCAGGATTATCTTCTGTAAATGCGGGAGTTAGCTTTACGCATTTACTTATCTAGAAACTAAAATCCCCTTGACTTTTCATTTTCATTTCCATCATTTGAAGTTCATGTCTTTGATTTTCTTCGCGTTCCGTTTCAAACTGTCTTTCTCTCTCGCGCTCTTCTTCTCTAGCTTTACATAATCTTTCTTCTGTAAATAGCTTACATTATAGCTTATGAATTAATATGTTATTTAGCTTACGTTAATTAAGTTATTCTTTATTTATGTCATACGTTTCTGATTTATTAGATGTACATTTGAATCACTAGTAAAATTCAAGAAATTGTTATGCTTTTGTTCAATCAGTATCTTTCAATTACTCGTTTCAGAATTATTGTTATTCTAGTATTGTTTATTATTTCTATTTTATTTATTTACTCTCTAGTTATTCTTTATTATCCATATATCCATTATCCAGATACAATTAATTATAGAGTATGTTTAATATAGTGTATTTTCTCAATTAAGATTATATTATTCGTGGATTATCAGAATTAATTATGTAGGTTTATCTCAAATAGGTTTATTTAAATTGAACTATATATCATCACTTAGCAGTGATAAGGTTCCAGATGTAAGAACTATTAATTTTCCAAGTTAGTCCACCGCTTACGTGTACGTTTTCTTTGTTTTCGACGGAGAGAAAACGATACAATCTCCGAATTTTAGCCAATACTAGTGTATTTTAGAAAGGGAATGTAATAATCAAAAATTTTAAATAAACCACATTTTACAAGGAAATAAACAAGTGCGATAACAAACAAGAACAACAACAAACAAGTACAACAACAAACAAGAACAACAACGAACAAGTACAGCAAAAAAATAAGTACAACAAAGCATAAAATCTATTCACAGAATACAGATGCAATCATTTTTTTACTGATTATATTTCAAGATTTGGTTCAAAATGACCATTATGACTGTAGTTCTTATTGTTTTTTTAAGTGAATTAAAGACTTAATTGTTTCTAATTTAAGGCCATTCCGATACTTCCTTTTGATCAAACTATATTGTGAAAATAGACGCTCGGCGTCAGCAATACAACATAGAAGTGATAAAACTTCGAGCGCAAATTTACCTAAATTCTCATATTTTTTATTTCCAAAATCATCTTCAATACTTAGCTTTTGGTTAAAAAAAAAAAAAAAAAAAAAAAATCAGCATCTTTCTGCACTTCCTTTATATCCATATTCTCGGGAAATGTGTGTCAAATGATATCCTGCCATTGGTCATCAACCTTTTGTTTTTCACAATTATCACTAATTCTAGGCACTTCTTTCATTAATTCATTTAGTGATATTACGGTTGTTCTGAAATTAGGGTCCAAGATGTTTTTTTGGGTGCAGGTAGGACACACATTTCCATAGTGTGTTGTTTATGTCAAATCTTTTTTTTATCTGAGCACAAGCTTCAATCAAGAATAATCTGCACCTGTTTTCGATGATGGATATGGTATCACCTAAATATTGGCGCTTGCTTAAAAGATCTATCATTGCCACCCCAAGGTACATCTGATTAAGAGGTTTGTGGTACGTGCTATTAGCAGGGTCAGTTTCACTCGCATGCACTTTGGCTAATACATCTTGGTAACAAAAGCAGTTGAGGAGTCTCTTGTAGACCAAAAAAAATGTTCAAAAGATGAATAGTTGGACCTTGTGACTGAAAAATTACGTTAATGCTATTATGTAAAATGTCCTGAAGAAATGTTAAATATGCAAAAATGTATTTGTCATGTGCTCTGTGAATTTCCTGTACTGCTGTTAGCTTTTCCTCTATCCAAATTTTATCAAAATACAAATTAAGGGGCCCCCAATGTGTTAATACTCTATTTACTGCCTTTTCCAAAGATAACCACCTGGTTGCACAAGGATGGAGCATTTTGTGCGGTTTTAATTCACAGAATAGTTGGTACTCCCGGAACTCGTACTTCTTTTTTGCGCTATGCCAAAAGAAGTTGTACACATTATGGATCAAGTCCTCACAACATTGAGGAAGCGTTTTGGCGGCCGCACTTGAACACAGGTGGACGCTGTGCGATACACATTTAAAAATTACAACTCCTGGCAGTTCTTTTCTAAGCCTGCTCGTCAAACTGTTGACGTTCCCCATTATATTGGAGGCTCCGTCCGCAGCAAAGCCTACAAAGTTGTTCAATGGGATATATGTTTTTAAGCCTTTTAACAACAAATCATAAAGCCCCTCCCCTGAAGATCCACCCTCATTCCCATCAAGCTGAAATTGGGATTTGTATGAATATAAAGATAAAATATATTTCTTTGACACCAATGATCATATATACAAATATACATGCATGTATGTATATCATATAATTCATTCGTTTTCATTTAAATAAAGAAAAAGGATAAAGATAATTACCTAAATGGTAAGTTCTGCTCTGCTAGAAAGACCACGAATAATACAGCTGCATTTGCAACTGCATCCGTAAGTCTCTCCCCCTGTTCTCCATCGTGGCCAGGTTTCGGAGCCGAGGCGTTTGCTCTGTGTCTC
>NC_091566.1:13284923-13331486 GCF_042767895.1 Penaeus vannamei | reverse complement strand
CCCTGCAAGGTGCCGACCGTCCTCAGGTAGTGTACTTGTATATCACGAGTTGCCATCCGGACACAAACGAGGAAGATATTGAGGACTTCCTTGAAAATAAATTCGACATTATTTCCAATGTGAAAGCATTTAAAACGAAAATGACACACAATTATTACTCAAGCTTCACAGTTACTATAAGAGGCAAGGATATCAACCCAGATCTTTTCTTAGAGTCCGACGTCTTTCCAGATAATGTAAAGGTGTTCCTAAATAGAAACAAGTACAAAGACGAGCAGGATGTTTGACGCTGTAAGTCCGGCGGTCAAAACACTAAGTACAATCAGAATTGAGCACATCAATGCACAGTCTCTCCTCGGACACTTTGAAGAAATTGAATTATTGATTAAGGAGAGAAATATCGATATCCTGTGCATTAGTGAAACGGCTTCACCAAGAAATATCAAGCAGTTTCATCAGTATTCCAAACTTTCATATTTACAGATGTAATGCAGGACGTGGAGGTGGAGTCTGCATACATGTAAGAGATACCCTTAAATCAAATAAGATCTCCTCTACAGCTGTAAATGATACAGCAGTAGAGGACATCTGGGTAACCGTACAAAGTAATATGCACCCTTCCATCCTCGCCGGCACAATCTATAGACACCCACATGCTACAGCAGAATCTTTTAAGTATCTTGAAAATATTTTCAGAGAAATGTCATTAAAAAGAAAACCCCTATTCATCCTAGGTGACTTAAATGACGATCTAAACAAATCAAATGCAAAACTAACTGGGATAATTAATAAAAATAAATTAAAACAACTTGTAAACAAGCCTACAAGGATTACAGTAACTACCTCTTCTATATTAGATGTCATAATAACAAACAGTCCCGATATTATTCTTCACACAGATGTTATCCCATGCCCAATTGCAGATCACGAGCTTTTAACCTTGATCTTAAATATAGAAAAAACAAAGCGACAACCAGTCACCAAAACTTCTCGTGATCTAACCCATTACGATCCTAAATCACTCTGCGAACATGTAGCTAACGAATCATCGCTATTAGATATTTTAGCAACAGATAATGTTGACAGACAAATTGCCACTTTAACAGAAGTGATAAAGAATAGCATAAACGCCTCCGCACCCATTAAAACTACAACAGTAAAACGTCCTCCCGCCCCCTGGATAGATGACAACATCAAG
Source organism: Penaeus vannamei (assembly GCF_042767895.1). Classification (NCBI taxonomy): domain Eukaryota; kingdom Metazoa; phylum Arthropoda; class Malacostraca; order Decapoda; family Penaeidae; genus Penaeus; species Penaeus vannamei. Next base: position 13,330,288 of record NC_091566.1, on the reverse strand, counting down.
AGAGCCATAAATGATAGAAATAATACTCAGAAAGCTCTCAAGATAAACAGATCTGACACCACCCTTCAGGCTGAATATAAACATAAGAAAAGGAATGTGAAAACACTTATTCATAGTGCGAAAACAAATTATTTCAAAAGTAAGATCAATGAATGCAGAAACGATTCTGCCGAAACATGGAAACTGGTTAAGACACTAGTGCCAAATAAGAAACAAAACATAGACATTTCCACAAATTCCATAAATGATATAGAACACTTTAATAACTTCTTTGGTAGGCTCACTTACGAACAGACAATCGCCCCCACACATCTACGCAACATAAGTGAAACAAGGCCTAAAACAAACTTTTTCAGACCGCAACCAGTAGGAGTAGATACAATTATAGTTGTAGCGGGGCGTAGACCCAGTAGACTTTAAGTGGTCTGGTTGAGTCCTGGCTCAACCGAGAATATTGAGTTCCTTGCTCAAGGAAAGATTCGTCTGCAGTGAACAGATGTAAGGTTCCAGGCCTACGGCACGCTGCCACCACCCGATTAGTAGGTTCGGGAACCGTGTGTGTTGTGTAAGTGGGAGTGGGCGTTGTATCAGAGAAGGGTGGAAGGAAAGTACAGGATGTGTGTACTGAATGTTGGATGTGTAAGTGTGTAGATGTGAAAAGGGAGATAGCGTTGACTGAGCGTCTGCGTGGACGTGTTTGGAAGAAAAAAGCAAGATCATAAAATTCTTCTTCTTCCCTTCGGTTTGAGCATCCGCCTGCTGGGAGCGGGAACACAGATATAGCTAAATGAATCTGTTCTTTTGATATCAGCTTAATATTCTCTGATTTATCTACCCTTTTTACAGCCTTTCAAGGGTTGCGTGATGTCAGAGCAACCAGCGATGTGCTGTTTAGGAGACCCGAGTCCGAGATAGATTTAGGCATCTAACCTTGGTCAGAACCAGAACTTTAGTGGTGGTAAGACTATGAATTATTCAGACTGGAGTTGAGTAAAAGCTCGATGATGGTATGATGTCTATTTTTGGGAGCAAATTGCACTCACTAGGGAGTTACAGGTATTTTCAGTCATGGAAAAGTAGACAAAGGTGTGTGCATCACCGATTTATCACAGCGGAGGTGATGCACGAGAAATTAACACCAGATAAACTTACCACGATATAAAAAATGTCTTCCCTAAGTTGGCGTCCCAACTCCAGAAGTACTGTTAATAGGGGGTCAGCATAAAAACATCCAAGTCCCTAAATTACGTTAAATTGTTAACATCCAACCCAAATGGAGGTTAACTGTTAAAGCAAAGCTAATGCTGACGGATACTTAGTAAGAGTACTTGTGTAAACAGTGAACAAAAGAATTAAGCAATAACTCAATAAGAAGGCTGAACTGGCAAAGTCAATGAAGGGACTATTCACGAAGACTGCCTGAACACCCACAGGGTCAGACAGGAATCAGCCGAAACAACAAACGAAAACAACAAAATCACGTATCATGTGATAAGGGCTCTTTATCAGGAGATACGGATCACCAAAGTCTGCCTGATCACCCACAAGGTCAGGCAGAAATCAACAGAAACATATATCAAACAAAATATGTAAAAAGATCCTGATAACAATCTTTATCCCCGGAGGTACAGATCCTCAAGCAGGGACGAAAGGAAACATTAACATTAACTTAAAAAAAATATATGTACAGGAGGTATGACTCCTCAAGTACGAACCAAATAAAACTAAGTAATAACTTAGTCGTAAAAAGGAAAATCGTAGAGAGAAAGATCTTATCCCAGGAGGTACGGATCCTCAGGCAAAAACGAAAAGAAACTAAGTAATAACTTAGTTGTTAAATTGAATACACTGGAGGTACGGATCCTCAAGCAGTGTTCATCTAAATCACTTGGTCCTAATGCTCTCAAACACTGGGAAATACGCAAAAATGTTATGGGACTTCACGAAAGAGTGCCCCCTGCAGATAATAATGCAGCATGTCACGCTAAAGTCCAAAAGAGACCAGTCGTCTCCTACACACAACCATATCACTTAGCTTTGAGGAGATACTCAGCAATCCTGGTAAATCCGTGCGCGAAGTATATCCCAGGGTAAATCCGAGCGAGAGCACAACACAGGTAAAATTGTAACCGCGAAGGACCAAAGTGCGGGACAGAGGTCAGGACCGAAGTTATCTTCCTTCCCCCTACCACAAGTACATATACCCCGAAAGAAACCCCCAGGCCAAGCCCCAGGCATGGCGCGAAAGAAGAATATAGGCAAAAGAGGTGCCTGAAGACCAAGCCGATAGTTCGACAATCCAAACAACCGAGACGAGAGAGGGAAGGGGAAAAACAAAAAAAAGGCAGGGTAACGACCGTCACCTCCTTCGGTGGTTATCGCGAGAATTTGGAGACGTCGGCAAGAGGAAAGAACATTAGAAAAAGATAAATACAGGAAAGAATACGGAGAAAATCCGATAACAAACCGTTATAGTAAAAACTGTGCATTTCGGCCATTACATATTTACAATATTCAGGTTTAACAATAAATAGTTAGTTTGGCTTGGCGACTTCAACTGGAGATGACATCATCCTTAGAGTCGGGACGGACGCAGCCGTACACTACAATAGTAACAGTAAAACAGTTAAGAAAAACAAATTCCGTAGGAGCTGATGGCATTGCACAGCGTTTCATAAATGATAGTCTACCAGCAATTGCATACTATCTGACAGTCATCATTAATACATCCATAGTCACCGGTGTCTACCCATCACTTTGGAAACATGGTATCATCACACCTATTTACAAATCCGGTGATACAAACGAAATAAATAATTATCGACCCATCACAATACTGTCGGTAATATCTAAAGTACTCGAGAAAATAGTCGCGAACCAATAAACAGCTGCCTATATATCAAGAGATCAAATACAGAAACCGGGGCAAGAAATATGCTAATCCGAGGACTGGTGACTTGGAACCAATTACCCGAAAATGTAAGAAATATTTCCAACCAAAAGACATTTAAAACAAAAGAGAAAGGACATCTACTGAAATATCAATGACATCAGGCGCATAAACATCAAGCCCAGCACGATATTTCAATCACATATGGAAATATTGTTATGTGTAATTTTGTTCCACAAGCATTGTAAAATATCTATGTTCATAGCACCCTATTGCATTATGTAAACACCTTATATGTAAAGAGAATACCCATTGTAATTAATGGAATAAAGTATTTGAATTGAATTCCCGGGTCTCCTTCTCGGTCTGAATGGCGACTTACTGTCTCCTTCTCGGGCTCTTTGGCGACTTCCTGGGTCTCCTTCTCGGGCTCTTCGGCGACTTCCTGGGTCTCCTTCTCGGGCTCTTCGGCCACTTCCTGGGTCTCCTTCTCGGGCTCTTGGGCGACTTTCTGGGTCTCCTTCTCGGGCTCAAGGGCGACTTCCTGGGTCTCCTTCTCGAGCTCAAGGGCGACTTTCTGGGTCTCCTTCTCGGGCTCCACGGCGACTTCCTGAGTCTCCTCAGGCTGAAGGGCGACTTCCTGGGTCTCCTTCTCGGGCTCTTCGGCGACTTCCTGGGTCTCCTTCTCGGGCTCAGGGGTGACTTCCTGGGTCTCCTTCTCGGGCTCTTGGGTGACTTCCCGGGTCCCCTTCTCGGGATCTTCGGCGACTTCCTGGGTCTCCTTCTCGGGCTCCGGCGACTTCCTGGCTCTCCTTCTCGGGCTCTTCGGCGACTTCCTGGGTCTCCTTCTCTGGCTTAAGGGCAACTTCCTTGGTCTCCTTTTCTGGCTCAAGGGCTTCCTGAGTCTCCTTCTCTGGCTCAAGGGCGACTTCCTGGGTCTCCTCGGGCTCGGAGGTGACCTGTAAATAGGCCTGGATGACCCTCCACTTCGTCCTAGGAGGAACTAAGTGGAGAAGCTTTTTCTCGTGCTCAAAGGCGACTTCCTGGGTCTCCTTCTCGGGCTCAAGGTCGACTTCCTGGGTCTCCTTCACGGGCTCAAGGGCAGCTTCCTGGGTCTCCTTCTCGGGCTCAAGGACGACTTACTGTCTCCTTCCCGGGCTCAAGGGCGACTTCCTGGGTTTCCTTCTTGGGCTCTTCGGCGACTTCCTGGGTCTCCTTCTCGGGCTCTTCGGCGACTTCCTGGGTCTCCTTCTAGGGCTCTTGGGCGACTTCTTTGGTCTCCTTCTAGGGCTCAAGGGCGTCTTCCTGGGTCTCCTTCTCGAGCTCAAGGGCGACTTTCTGTGTCTCCTTCTCGGGCTCAAGAGCGACTTCCTGTCTTTTTCTCGGGCTCGGGTAACTTCCTGGGTCTCCTTCTTGGGCTCAAGGGCGACTTCCTGGGTCTCCTTCTCGGGCTCTTCGGCGACTTCCTGGGTCTCCTCGAGCTCAAGGGCAACTTCCTGGGTCTCCTTTTCGGGCTACTTCATGGGCAACATCGTGATTTCTTGGGTTTCCTTCTCGAGCTCAAGGGCAACTTCCTGGGTCTCCTTCTCGGGCTCCTTCTCGGGCAACATCGTGATTTCTTGGGTTTCCTTCTCGAGATCAAGGGCGACTTCCAGGATCTCTTTCTCGGGCTCTTCGGCGACTTCCAGGGTCTCCTTCTCGTGCTATTGGGCGACTTCCTGGGTCTCTTTCTCGGACTCTTGGGCGACTTCCGGGGTCTCCTTCTCGGGCTCTTGGGCGACTTCCTGGGTCTCCTTCTCGGGCTCTTCGGCGACTTCCTGGGTCTCCTTCTCGGGCTCTTCGGCGACTTCCTGTGTCTCCTTCTCGAGCTCTGGGTCTCCTTCTCAGGCTCCACGGCGACTTCCTGGGTCTTCTCGGGCCGAAGGGCGACTTCCTGGGTCTCCTTCTCGGGCTCTTCGGCGACTTCCTGGGTCTCCTTCTCGGGCTCAAGGGCGACTTACTGTCTTTTTCTCGGGCTCTTCGGCGACTTCCTGGGTGTCCTTCTCGGGCTCAAAGGCGACTTCCTGGGTCTCCTCGGGCTCTTCGGCAACTTCCTGGGTCTCCTTCTCGGGCACCCTGGTGATTTCTTGGGTTTCCTTCTCGGGCTCAAGGTCGACTTCCTGGGTCTCCTTCTCGGGCTCAAGGTCGACTTCCTGGGTCTCCTTCACGGGCTCAAGGGCAACTTCCTGGGTCTCCTTCTCGAGATCAAGGGCGACTTCCAGGGTCTCTTTCTCGGGCTCTTCGGCGACTTCCTGGGTCTCCTTCTCGCGCTATTGGGCGACTTCCTGGGTCTCCTTCTCGGGCTCTTGGGCGACTTCCGGGGTCTCTTTCTCGGGCTCTTGGACGACTTCCTGGGTCTCCTTCTCGGGCTCTTCGGCGACTTCCTGGGTCCCCTTCTCGGGCTCTTCGGCGACTTCCTGGGTCTCCTTCTCGTGCTCAAGAGCGACTTTCTGGGTCTCCTTCTCAGGCTCCACGGCGACTTCCTAGGTCTCCTCGGGCTGAAGGGCGACTTCCTGGGTCTCCTCTCGGGTTCTTGGGCGACTTCCTGGGTCTCCTTCTCGGGCTCAAGGGCGACTTACTGTGTCTTTTTCTCGGGCTCTTCGGCGACTTCCTGGGTCACCTTCTCGGACTCTTCGGCGACTTCCTGGGTCTCCTTCTCGGGCTCTTCGGTGACTTCCTGGGTCTCCTCGGGCTCAAGGGCAACTTCCTGGGTCTCCTTCTCGGGCTCTTGGGCGACTTCCTGAGTCTCCTTCTCGGGCTCTTGGGCGACCTCCTGGGTCTCCTTCTCGGGCTCAAGGGCTACTTCCTGGATCTCCTTCTCGAGCTCAAGGGCGACTTTCTGGGTCTCCTTCTCGGGCTACACGGCGACTTCCTGGGTCTCCTCGGGCTGAAGGGCATCTTCCTGGGTCTCCTTCTCCGGCTCTTGGGCGTCTTCCTGGGTCTCCTTCTCGGGCTCAAGGGCGATTTCCTGTGTCTTTTTCTCGGGCTCTTCGGCGACTTCCTGGGTCTCCTTCTTGGGCTCAAGGGCGACTTCCTGGGTCTCCTACTCGGGCTCTTCGGCGACTTCCTGGGTCTCCTCAGGCTGAAGGGCAACTTCCTGGGTCTCCTTCTCGGGCTCCTTCTCGGCCACCATGGCGATTTCTTGGGTTTCCTTCTCAGGCTCAAGGGCGACTTCCAGGGTCTCTTTCTCGGGCTCAAGAGCTACTTCCTGGGTCTCCTCGGTCTCGGAGGTGACCTGGAAGTGGGCCTGGACCCTCCACCACTTCGTCCTTAGAGGAACGAAGTGAATATATATATATATATATATATATATATATATATATATATATATATATATATATATATATATAGAGAGAGAGAGAGAGAGAGAGAGAGAGAGAGAGAGAGAGAGAGAGAGAGAGAGAGCGTCACCCGACTACAGTGTTTACACCCCACCCCCTCTAATTCCCCTCGTGTCTCCCCACTCCCTTTCCCTCCCCATCCCCCCTCCTTTTGGGCCTTCCTTTTCTCTTCGGCCTCCCTCTTCTTCTCTTCGGCCTTCCTCTTCTTCTTTTCGGCCTTCCTCTTCTTCTCTTCGGCCCTCCTCCTCTTCTCTTCGGTCTTCCTTTTCTCTTCGGCCTTCCTCTTCTTTTCTTCGGCCTTCCTCTTCTTCTTTTCGGTCTTCCTTTTCTCTTCGGCCTTCATCTTCTTCTCTTCGGCCTTTCTCTTCTCTTCGGCCTTCCTCTTCTCTTCGTCCCTCCCTCTCATCATTTTAGTCTTGAACCGGCATTCCTCTTCTCTTCGGCCTTCCTCTTCTTCTCTTCGGCCTTCATCTTCTTCTCTTTGGCCTTCCTCTTTTCTTCGTCCCTCCCCATCATTCTAGCCTTAAACCATCTGCCCTTATTGTCTTTCCATTGGAATATCCTTGGAATGTAGTCGCTCATTCCCTGCGTGTTCCCTAGCGACTACAATGAATTCTCAGGCTCGAGGGCGATTTCCTGGGTCTCGTACTCGGGCTCGAGGCTTTCCTGGGTCTCCTTCTCGGGCTCTTTGGTGACTTCCTGGGTCTCCTTCTCTGGCTCTTCGGCAACATGCTGGGTCTACTTCTCGGGCTCTTGGGCGACTTCCTGGGTCTCTTTCTCTTCGGCCCTCCTCTTCTTCTCTTCGGCCTTCCTCTTCTCTTCATCCCTCCCCCTCATCATTCTAGCCTTAAACCATCTGCCCTTATTGTCTTTCCATTGGAACATCCTTGGAATGTAGTCGCTCATTTCCCGCGTTTTCCCTAGCGACTACAATGAATTCTTGGGCTCGAGGGCGACTTCCTGGGTCTCGTACTCGGGCTCGAGGCCTTCCTGGGTCTCCTTCTTGGGCTCTTGGGCGACTTCCTGGGTCTCCTTCTCGGACTCCTTGGCGATTTCCCGGGTCTCCTTCTCGAGCTCTTCGGCGACTTCCTGGGTCTCCTTCTCGGGCTCTTGGTTGACTTCCTGGGTCTTCCTCGGGCTCAATGGCGACTTCCTGGGTCTCCTTCTCGGGCTCAAGGGCGACTTCCTAGGTCTCCTCGGGCTCGGAGGAGACCTGGAAGTGGGCCTGGATGACCCTCCACTTCGTCCTAGGAGGAACGAAGTGGAGGAGCGTCCTTTTGGGCTCAAGGGCGACTTCCTGGGTCTCCTTCTTGAGCTCTTCGGCGACTTAATGGGTCTCCTTCTCGGGCTCCTGGGCAACTTCCTGGGTCTCCTTCTCAGGCTCTTGGGCGACTTCCTGGGTCTCCTTCTCGGGCTCTTCGGCGACTTCCTGGGTCTCCTTCTCGGGCTCTTGGGAGACTTCTTGGGTCTCCTTCTCGGACTCTTCGGCCACTTCCTGGGTCTCCTTCTCTGGCTCTTCGGCGACTTCTTGGGTCTCCTTCTCGGGCACCCGGGCGACTTCCTGGGTCTCTTTTTCAGGCTATTCGGCGACTTACTGGGTCTCCTTCTCGGGCTCTTCGGCGACTTCCTGGGTCTCCTTCCCCGCCTCTTGGGCGACTTCCTGGGGCTCCTTCTCGGGCTCTTGGGCGACTTCCTGGGTCTCCTTCTCGGGCTCCTGGGCAACTTCCTGGGTCTCCTTCTCAGGCTCTACGGCGACTTCCTGGGTCTCCTTCTTGGGCTCTTCGGCGACTTCTTGGGTCTCAATCTCCGACTCATCGGGAACTTCCTGGGTCTCCTTCTCGGGCTCTTGGGCGATTTCCTGGGTCTCCTTCTTGGGCACCAGGGCGACTTCCTGGGTCTCCTTTTCAGGCTCTTCGGCGACTTCCTGGGTCTCCTTCTCGGGCTCTTCGGCGACTTCCTGGGTCTCTTTCTCGGGCTCTTCGGCGACTTCATGGGTCTCCTTCTCGGGCTCTACGGCGACTTCCTGGGTCTCCTTCTCGGGCTCTACGGCGACTTCCTAGGTCTCCTTCTCGGGTTCCTTGGCGACATCCTGGGTCTCCTTCTCGGGCTCTTCGGCGACTTCCTGGGTCTCCTTCTCGGGCTCTTCGGCGACTTCCTGGGTCTCATCTCGGGCTCTTCGGCGACTTCCTGGGTCTCTTTCTCGGGCTCCTGGGCGACTTCCTGGGTCTCCTTCTCGGGCTCTTCGGCGACTTCCTGGGTCTCCTTCTCGGGCTCAAGGGCGACTTCCTGGGTCTCCTTCTCGGGCTCCTGGGCGACATCCTGGGTCTCCTTCTCGGGCTCTTCGGCGACTTCCTTGGTCTCCTTCTCGGGCTCTTCGTCGACTTCCTGGGTCTCCTTCTCGGGCTCTTAGGCGACTTCCTGGGTCTCCTTCTCGGGCTCTTTGGCGACTTCCTGGGTCTCCTTCTCGAGCTCTTCGGCGACTTCATGGGTCTCCTTCTCGAGTTCTTCGGCGACTTCCTGGGTCTCCTTCTTTGGCTCCTGGGCGACTTCCTGGGTCTCCCTCTCGGGCTCTTCTGCAACTTCCTGGGTCTCCTTCTCGGACTCCTTGGCGACTTCCCAGGTCTTCTTCTCGAGCTCTTCGGCGACTTCCTGGGTCTCCTTCTCGGGCTCTTCGGCGACTTCCTGAGTCTCCTTCTCGGGCTCAAGGGCGACTTCCTGTGTCTCCTTCTCGGGCTCAAGGGCGACTTCCTGGGTCTCAATCTCGGGCTCTTCGGCGACTTCCTGGGTCTCCTTCTCGGGCTCTTCGTCGACTTCCTGGGTCTCCTTCTCGGGCTCTTCGGCGAATTCCTGGTTCTCCTATTTGGGCTCTTCGGCGACTTCCTGGGTCTTCTTCTCGGGCTTTTCGGCGACTTCCTGGGTCTCCTTCTCGGGCTCTTCGGCGACTTCCTGGGTCTCCTTCTCGGGCTCTTTGGCGACTTCCTGGGTCTCTTTCTCGTGCTCTTCGGCGACTTCCTGGGTCTCCTTCTCGGGCTCTTCGGCGACTTCCTGGGTCTCCTTCTCGGGCTCTTCGGCGACTTCCTGGGTCTCCTTCTCGGGCTCTTCGGCGACTTCCTGGGTCTCCTTCTCGGGCTCAAGGGCGACTTCCTGGGTCTCCTCGGGCTCGGAGGAGACATGGAAGTGGGCCTGGATGACCCTCCACTTCGTCCTAGGAGGAACGAAGTGGAGGAGCTTCCTCTCGGGCTCAAGGGCGACTTCCTGGGTCTCTTTCTCGGGCTCCTTGGCGACTTCCTGGGTCTCCTTCTCGGGCCCCTGGGCGACTTCCTGGGTCTCATTCTCGGGCTCTTGGGCGACTTCCTGGGTCTCCTTCCCGGGCTCTTGGGAGACTTCCTGGGTCTCCTTCTCGGGCTCTTGGACGACTTCCTGGGTCTCCTTCTCGAGGTCTTCGGCGACTTCCTGGGTCTCCTTCTCGAGGTCTTCGGCGACTTCATGGGTCTCCTTCTCGAGTTCTTCGGCGACTTCCTGGGTCTCCTTCTTTGGCTCCTGGGCGACTTCCTGGGTCTCCTTCTCGGGCTCTTCGGCGACTTCCTGGGTCTCCTTCTCGGACTCCTTGGCGACTTCCCAGGTCTTCTTCTCGAGCTCTTCGGCGACTTCCTGGGTCTCCTTCTCGGGCTCTTCGGCGACATCCTGAGTCTCCTTCTCGGGCTCAAGGGCGACTTCCTGGGTCTCCTCGGGCTCGGAGGAGACCTGGAAGTGGGCCTGGATGACCCTCCACTTCGTCCTAGGAGGAACGAAGTGGAGGAGCGTCCTCTCGGGCTCAAGGGCGACTTCCTGGGTCTCCTTCTCGGGCTCTTCGGCGACTTCCTGGGTCTCCTTCTCGGGCTCCGGCGACTTCCTGGGTCTCCTTCTCGGGCTCAAGGGCGACTTCCTGGGTCTCAATCTCGAGCTCTTCGGCGACTTCCTGGGTCTCCTTCTCGGGCTCTTCGTCGACTTCCTGGGTCTCCTTCTCGGGCTCTTCGGCGAATTCCTGGGTCTCCTATTCGGGCTCTTCGGCGACTTCCTGGGTCTTCTTCTCGGGCTCTTCGGCGACTTCCTGGGTCTCCTTCTCGGGCTCTTCGGCGACTTCCTGGGTCTCCTTCTCGGGCTCTTTGGCGACTTCCTGGGTCTCTTTCTCGTGCTCTTGGGCGACTTCCTAGGTCTCCTTCTCGGGCTCTTGGGCGACTTCCTGGGTCTCCTTCTCGGGCTCTTGGGCGACTTCCTGGGTCTCCTTCTCGGGCTCTTCGGCGACTTCCTGGGTCTCCTTCTCGGGCTCTACGGCGACTTCCTGGGTCTCCTTCTCGGGCTCTTCGGCGACTTCCTGGGTCTCCTTCTCGGGCTCAAGGGCGACTTCCTGGGTCTCCTCGGGCTCGGAGGAGACATGGAAATGGGCCTGGATGACCCTCCACTTCGTCCTAGGAGGAACGAAGTGGAGGAGCTTCCTCTCGGGCTCAAGGGCGACTTCCTGGGTCTCTTTCTCGGGCTCCTTGGCGACTTCCTGGGTCTCCTTCTCGGGCCCCTGGGCGACTTCCTGGGTCTCATTCTCGGGCTCTTGGGCGACTTCCTGGGTCTCCTTCCCGGGCTCTTGGGAGACTTCCTGGGTCTCCTTCTCGGGCTCTTGGACGACTTCCTGGGTCTCCTTCTTGGGCTCAAGGGCGACTTCCTGGGTCTCCTTCTCGGGCTCAATGGCGACTTCCTGGGTCTCCTCGGGCTCGGAGGAGACCTGGAAGTGGGCCTGGATGACCCTCCACTTCGTCCTAGGAGGAACGAAGTGGAGGAGCGTCCTCTCGGGCTCTTGGGCGACTTTCTGGGTCTCCTTCTCGGGCTCTTGGGCGACTTCCTAGGTCTCCTTTTCGGGCTCAAGGGCGACTTCCTGGGTTTCCTCGGGCTCGGAGACCTGGAAGTGGGCCTGGATGACCCTCCACTTCGTCCTAGGAGGAACGAAGTGGAGGAGCGTCCTCTCGGGCTCAAGGGCGACTTCCTGGGTCTCATTCCCGGGCTCCTTGTCGACTTCCTGGGTCTCCTTCTTGGGCTCTTCGGCGACTTCCTGGGTCTCAATCTCCGACTCTTCGGCAACTTCCTGGGTCTCCTTCTCGGGCTCTTGGGCGATTTCCTGGGTCTCCTTCTTGGGCACCAGGGCGACTTCCTGGGTCTCCTTTTCAGGCTCTTCGGCGACTTCCTGGGTCTCCTTCTCGGGCTCTTCGGCGACTTCCTGGGTCTCTTTCTCGGGCTCTTCGGCGACTTCATGGGTCTCCTTCTCGGGCTCTACGGCGACTTCCTGGGTCTCCTTCTCGGGCTCTACGGCGACTTCCTAGGTCTCCTTCTCGGGCTCCTTGGCGACATCCTGGGTCTCCTTCTCGGGCTCTTCGGCGACTTCCTGGGTCTCCTTCTCGGGCTCTTCGGCGACTTCCTGGGTCTCAATCTCGGGCTCTTCGGCGACTTCCTGGGTCTCCTTCTCGGGCTCCTGGGCGACTTCCTGGGTCTCCTTCTCGGGCTCTTCGGCGACTTCCTGGGTCTCCTTCTCGGGCTCAAGGGCGACTTCCTGGGTCTCCTTCTCGGGCTCCTGGGCGACATCCTGGGTCTCCTTCTCGGGCTCTTCGGCGACTTCCTTGGTCTCCTTCTCGGGCTCTTCGTCGACTTCCTGGGTCTCCTTCTCGGGCTCTTGGGCGACTTCCTGGGTCTCCTTCTCGGGCTCTTTGGCGACTTCCTGGGTCTCCTTCTCGAGCTCTTCGGCGACTTCATGGGTCTCCTTCTCGAGTTCTTCGGCGACTTCCTGGGTCTCCTTCTTTGGCTCCTGGGCGACTTCCTGGGTCTCCCACTCGGGCTCTTCTGCAACTTCCTGGGTCTCCTTCTCGGACTCCTTGGCGACTTCCCAGGTCTTCTTCTCGAGCTCTTCGGCGACTTCCTGGGTCTCCTTCTCGGGCTCTTCGGCGACTTCCTGAGTCTCCTTCTCGGGCTCAAGGGCGACTTCCTGTGTCTCCTTCTCGGGCTCAAGGGCGACTTCCTGGGTCTCAATCTCGGGCTCTTCGGCGGCTTCCTGGGTCTCCTTCTCGGGCTCTTCGTCGACTACCTGGGTCTCCTTCTCGGGCTCTTCGGCGAATTCCTGGTTCTCCTATTTGGGCTCTTCGGCGACTTCCTGGGTCTTCTTCTCGGGCTTTTCGGCGACTTCCTGGGTCTCCTTCTCGGGCTCTTCGGCGACTTCCTGGGTCTCCTTCTCGGGCTCTTTGGCGACTTCCTGGGTCTCTTTCTCGTGCTCTTCGGCGACTTCCTGGGTCTCCTTCTCGAGCTCTTCGGCGACTTCCTGGGTCTCCTTCTCGGGCTCTTCGGCGACTTCCTGGGTCTCCTTCTCGGGCTCTTCGGCGACTTCCTGGGTCTCCTTCTCGGGCTCCTTGGCGACTTCCTGGGTCTCCTTCTCGGGCCCCTGGGCGACTTCCTGGGTCTCATTCTCGGGCTCTTGGGCGACTTCCTGGGTCTCCTTCCCGGGCTCTTGGGAGACTTCCTGGGTCTCCTTCCCGGGCTCTTGGACGACTTCCTGGGTCTCCTTCTCGAGGTCTTCGGCGACTTCCTGGGTCTCCTTCTCGAGGTCTTCGGCGACTTCATGGGTCTCCTTCTCGAGTTCTTCGGCGACTTCCTGGGTCTCCTTCTTTGGCTCCTGGGCGACTTCCTGGGTCTCCTTCTCGGGCTCTTCGGCGACTTCCTGGGTCTCCTTCTCGGACTCCTTGGCGACTTCCCAGGTCTTCTTCTCGAGCTCTTCGGCGACTTCCTGGGTCTCCTTCTCGGGCTCTTCGGCGACATCCTGAGTCTCCTTCTCGGGCTCAAGGGCGACTTCCTGGGTCTCCTCGGGCTCGGAGGAGACCTGGAAGTGGGCCTGGATGACCCTCCACTTCGTCCTAGGAGGAACGAAGTGGAGGAGCGTCCTCTCGGGCTCAAGGGCGACTTCCTGGGTCTCCTTCTCGGGCTCTTCGGCGACTTCCTGGGTCTCCTTCTCGGGCTCCGGCGACTTCCTGTGTCTCCTTCTCGGGCTCAAGGGCGACTTCCTGGGTCTCAATCTCGAGCTCTTCGGCGACTTCCTGGGTCTCCTTCTCGGGCTCTTCGCCGACTTCCTGGGTCTCCTTCTCGGGCTCTTCGGCGAATTCCTGGGTCTCCTATTCGGGCTCTTCGGCGACTTCCTGGGTCTTCTTCTCGGGCTCTTCGGCGACTTCCTGGGTCTCCTTCTCGGGCTCTTCGGCGACTTCCTGGGTCTCCTTCTCGGGCTCTTTGGCGACTTCCTGGGTCTCTTTCTCGTGCTCTTGGGCGACTTCCTAGGTCTCCTTCTCGGGCTCTTGGGCGACTTCCTGGGTCTCCTTCTCGGGCTCTTGGGCGACTTCCTGGGTCTCCTTCTCGGGCTCTTCGGCGACTTCCTGGGTCTCCTTCTCGGGCTCTTCGGCGACTTCCTGGGTCTCCTTCTCGGGCTCTTCGGCGACTTCCTGGGTCTCCTTCTCGGGCTCAAGGGCGACTTCCTGGGTTTCCTCGGGCTCGGAGGAGACATGGAAGTGGGCCTGGATGACCCTCCACTTCGTCCTAGGAGGAACGAAGTGGAGGAGCTTCCTCTCGGGCTCAAGGGCGACTTCCTGGGTCTCTTTCTCGGGCTCCTTGGCGACTTCCTGGGTCTCCTTCTCGGGCCCCTGGGCGACTTCCTGATTCTCATTCTCGGGCTCTTGGGCGACTTCCTGGGTCTCCTTCCCGGGCTCTTGGGAGACTTCCTGGGTCTCCTTCTCGGGCTCTTGGACGACTTCCTGGGTCTCCTTCTTGGGCTCAAGGGCGACTTCCTGGGTCTCCTCGGGCTCAATGGCGACTTCCTGGGTCTCCTCGGGCTCGGAGGAGACCTGGAAGTGGGCCTGGATGACCCTCCACTTCGTCCTAGGAGGAACGAAGTGGAGGAGCGTCCTCTCGGGCTCTTGGGCGACTTTCTGGGTCTCCTTCTCGGGCTCTTGGGCGACTTCCTAGGTCTCCTTTTCGGGCTCAAGGGCGACTTCCTGGGTCTCCTTCCCGGGCTCCTTGTCGACTTCCTGGGTCTCCTTCTCGGTTTCCTGGGCGACTTCCTGGGTCTCCTTCTCGGGGTCTTGGGCGACTTCCTAGGTCTTCCTCTCGGGCTCTTCGGCGACTTCCTGGGTCTCCTCGGGCTCTTCGGCGACTTCCTGGGTCTCCTCGGGCTCTTCGGCGACTTCCTGGGTCTCCTTCTTGGGCTCAAGTGCGACTTCCTGGGTCTCCTCGGGCTCTTGGGCGACTTCCTGCATCTCCTTCCTGGGCTCTTCGGCGATTTCCTGGGTCTCTTTCTCGGGCTCCTTGGCGACTTCCTGGGTCTCCTTCTCGGGCTCTTTGGCGACTTCCTGGGTCTCTTTCTCGTGCTCTTCGGCGACTTCCTGGGTCTCCTTCTCGGGCTCTTCGGCGACTTCCTGGGTCTCCTTCTCGGGCTCTACGGCGACTTCCTGGGTCTCCTTCTCGGGCTCTTCGGCGACTTCCTGGGTCTCCTTCTCGGGCTCAAGGGCGACTTCCTGGGTCTCCTCGGGCTCGGAGGAGACATGGAAGTGGGCCTGGATGACCCTCCACTTCGTCCTAGGAGGAACGAAGTGGAGGAGCTTCCTCTCGGGATCAAGGGCGACTTCCTGGGTCTCTTTCTCGGGCTCCTTGGCGACTTCCTGGGTCTCCTTCTCGGGCCCCTGGGCGACTTCCTGGGTCTCATTCTCGGGCTCTTGGGCGACTTCCTGGGTCTCCTTCCCGGGCTCTTGGGAGACTTCCTGGGTCTCCTTCTCGGGCTCTTGGACGACTTCCTGGGTCTCCTTCTCGAGGTCTTCGGCGACTTCCTGGGTCTCCTTCTCGAGGTCTTCGGCGACTTCATGGGTCTCCTTCTCGAGTTCTTCGGCGACTTCCTGGGTCTCCTTCTTTGGCTCCTGGGCGACTTCCTGGGTCTCCTTCTCGAGGTCTTCGGCGACTTCCTGGGTCTCCTTCTCGAGGTCTTCGGCGACTTCATGGGTCTCCTTCTCGAGTTCTTCGGCGACTTCCTGAGTCTCCTTCTCGGGCTCAAGGGCGACTTCCTGGGTCTCCTCGGGCTCGGAGGAGACCTGGAAGTGGGCCTGGATGACCCTCCACTTCGTCCTAGGAGGAACGAAGTGGAGGAGCGTCCTCTCGGGCTCAAGGGCGACTTCCTGGGTCTCCTTCTCGGGCTCTTCGGCGACTTCCTGGGTCTCCTTCTCGGGCTCCGGCGACTTCCTGTGTCTCCTTCTCGGGCTCAAGGGCGACTTCCTGGGTCTCAATCTCGGGCTCTTCGGCGACTTCCTGGGTCTCCTTCTCGGGCTCTTCGTCGACTTCCTGGGTCTCCTTCTCGGGCTCTTCGGCGAATTCCTGGGTCTCCTATTCGGGCTCTTCGGCGACTTTCTGGGTCTTCTTCTCGGGCTCTTCGGCGACTTCCTGGGTCTCCTTCTCGGGCTCTTGGGCGACTTCCTGGGTCTCCTTCTCGGGCTCTTTGGCGACTTCCTGGGTCTCTTTCTCGTGCTCTTGGGCGACTTCCTAGGTCTCCTTCTCGGGCTCTTCGGCGATTTCCTGGGTCTCCTTCTCAGGCTCTTCGGCGACTTCCTGGGTCTCCTTCTCGGGCTCTTCGGCGACTTCCTGGGTCTCCTTCTCGGGCTCTTCGGCGACTTCCTGGGTCTCCTTCTCGGGCTCAAGGGCGACTTCCTGGGTCTCCTCGGGCTCGGAGGAGACATGGAAGTGGGCCTGGATGACCCTCCACTTCGTCCTAGGAGGAACGAAGTGGAGGAGCTTCCTCTCGGGCTCAAGGGCGACTTCCTGGGTCTCTTTCTCGGGCTCCTTGGCGACTTCCTGGGTCTCCTTCTCGGGCTCTTGGGCGACTTCCTGGGTCTCCTTCCCGGGCTCTTGGGAGACTTCCTGGGTCTCCTTCTCGGGCTCTTGGACGACTTCCTGGGTCTCCTTCTTGGGCTCAAGGGCGATTTCCTGGGTCTCCTTCTCGGGCTCAATGGCGACTTCCTGGGTCTCCTCGGGCTCGGAGGAGACCTGGAAGTGGGCCTGGATGACCCTCCACTTCGTCCTAGGAGGAACGAAGTGGAGGAGCGTCCTCTCGGGCTCTTGGGCGACTTTCTGGGTCTCCTTCTCGGGCTCTTGGGCGACTTCCTAGGTCTCCTTCTCGGGCTCAAGGGCGACTTCCTGGGTTTCCTCGGGCTCGGAGACCTGGAAGTGGGCCTGGATGACCCTCCACTTCGTCCTAGGAGGAACGAAGTGGAGGAGCGTCCTCTCGGGCTCAAGGGCGACTTCCTGGGTCTCCTTCTCGGGCTCCTTGTCGACTTCCTGGGTCTCCTTCTTGGTTTCCTGGGCGACTTCCTGGGTCTCCTTCTAGGTTTCTTGGGCGACTTCCTAGGTCTTCCTCTCGGGCTCTTCGGCGACTTCCTGGGTCTCCTCGGGCTCTTCGGCGACTTCCTGGGTCTCCTCGGGCTCTTCGGCGACTTCCTGGGTCTCCTTCTTGGGCTCAAGTGCGACTTCCTGGGTCTCCTTCTCGGGCTATTTGGCGACTTCCTGGGTCTCCTTCTTGGGCTCTTGGGCGACTTCCTGGGTCTCCTTCTCGGGCTCCTTTGCGACTTCCTGGGTCTCCTTCTCGGGCTCTTCGGCGATTTCCTGGGTCTCCTTCTCGGGCTCTTCGGCGACTTCCTGGGTCTCCTTCTCGAGCTCTTCGGCGACTTCCTGGGTCTCCTTCCCGGGCTCTTCGGCGACTTCCTGGGTCTCTTTCTCGGGCTCAAGGGCGACTTCCTGGGTCTCCTTCTCGGGCTCTTCGGCGACTTCCTGGGTCTCCTTCTCGGGCTCTTCGGCGATTTCCTGGGTCTCCTTCTCGGGCTCAAGGGCGACTTCCTGGGTCTCCTTCCCGGGCTCTTCGGCGACTTCCTGGGTCCCCTTCTTGGGCTCAAGGGCGACTTCCTGGGTCTCCTTCTCGGGCTCTTCGGCGACTTCCTGGGTCTCCTTCTCGGGCTCTTGGGCCATTTCCTGGGTCTCCTTCTCGGGCTCAAGGGCTACTTCCTGGGTCTCCTTCTGGGGCTCTTCGGTGACTTCCTGGGTATCCTTCTCGGGCTCTTTGGCGACTTCCAGGGTCTCCTTCTCGGGCTCAAGGGTGACTTCCACGGTCTCCTTCTCGAGCTCTTCGGCGACTTCCTGGGTCTCCTTCTCGGGCTCAAGGGCGAATGTATGCTAATATCTCAGTCTCCTTCTTCAGGCTGCTGCACTCGGCAGAGCCTGACTGATGGGGACCTCCACAGTTAGCACACTTGGAAGGGTTTCCAGTACATGTAGTGGTGTCATGAGCTCCAGCATATTTACCGCAAGTAAATTTATCTTTATCCTTATCAATGCAGCGTAATGAGGTGTGTCCAAATTTTTGGCATCTATTAAAGCGCATAGGTTTTTTAATATAAAGTCTTACTTGGACACGTTCTTATCCAACATAGACATACTCAGTCCATTACGCCTTGGTCCTTCATGTTTTCAAGAATCTCGTTCTCAAATCCCTGTGAAAGATTACTCCCTTACAGGTATTTGGGCCAACAGGAATAGTTACTCTAACCTTCAAATCATGAATCTGCGTCAGTTTAAGCAAGTCGTTAACCTGGGATTTAAATTGCACTTTAACAAGGAGGCTACCATCTCGCAATTTCTTGACAAAATCAAAGTCGCCGTCCACTTGACCATCAAGGACCTTCTTGATGATGAACACGCGAGTATGCCGATGGCGCTGGGCCCCTCGATCCTTTTCCTCTTTCAACAAACCCACTCCAACTATTACCCCAAGTTTACCCCGCAGGCTGGGTGAAGCCCCGGCTCCTTCTTCTTCTCCTGAAATTCTTTTCCTCCTCCTTATCCTTCTCCTATCCCCACTCTTCCTTCCCCCCCTCTTCTTTACATTTTAGTCTTAGTCTCCCGCACCCGGGCCGAGTTCATCACTCACGATCCTCCAGCAGAGCAAGACACAGCAAGCAGCAACAAGGCCTAACCAGGCCTTAGCCGACGGGTGAGCCGCCCCGGCTCTCCCTGGCGATCTCCAACACACCAGCCATACCTGTGGGCTCTCACACCCACACCCAAAAGCTCCTTATAGAGATGATCGACACCAGTCTATGGCGGATACCAATCCATTGCCATAAGAACTCCATGTCTTGGGAGTTGTTAGCAGTGCCGCAACTAGGCCTTAGCCGACGGGTGAGCCGCCCCGGCTCTCCCCGGCGATCTCCAACACACCAGCCATACCTGTGGGCTCTCACACCCACACCCAAAAGCTCCTTAAAAAGATGATCGACACCAGTCTATGGCGGATACCAATCCATTGCCATAAGAACTCCATGGCTTGGGAGTTGTTAGCAGTGCCGCAACCGGAGCATTTATTGGACGGGAGGATTACAAGAGTAGGATGCGGTTTAGTTGGGGGCAGTCTTGGCCTTGTGGATTTGATGGCAGAGGAATAAAGTCGAGATGTAGAGGGAGAGTCAGCCGGGGAACTGGTGTTCCTTTTATGAATCTTTCTTGTGAAAGTCCTAGGAGGTCGTTGGTCTGATGAGGGAGCTACTTTAGAAGAGAGGGCAAGACGTTGGAGCCTCTCTGGGCATATTGGGTTCCAAGCATGATGGGAGTCCCCACAATTGGGACACTTGGCAGTGTTGGGGTGACCTTCTTTCAGTTTGGTAATGCATAAGTCGGTGAGATGGGGTTCAGAACAGACCACATCTCGCCTTACTTCTGCATTTCGAAACGTGGTGATCGAAGCGTTGGCACTTCCCACACCTGATAGGTTCCTGGTAGTACTCCCTAAGTCGGAAGGTTCCAAATATACCCAATTGGAGCTCTGTTGGAGGATCACCCAAAACATTGACAAGAACTTGTCGAGTTTCTTCCTTAGACAGACGAGCTATAAGGCGTGAGGCAGAGTCGATGAGAGGGTGTTCTCGAAGACAACTAAGTGGGAATCCAAGTGGATAACCCTCAAGGACCATCTTGGTTTTCTTGTATGGGGAAAGATTGATGGTCTTTCCAGTGCTGAGTACTTTAGTATTGTCTAGGATCTGAAGAGAATCTGGATTTACTGGTTTGAGAATGTGATCTCCTTTGTTGCTGATGTTGGTGGAAACTTTCAGTGAGGGAAAGTCCTTCTCCAGAGCCAACAAGGCTTCAATGGAGGTAGGAAAGTCTTCATTGGTGGAGATAATGTAGCTGGTGGAAGACTGGTGAGATGAGGCGGTTGAGGTGGAGGGTTCGTCGTTAAGGCCTGGAGGATCCTTGGAGACCCCCATATGCTCCTCAGGAGGAGACGAAGAAGTAGAGGCACCGGTGTCCAACACAGGTGGTGGTGGGGTTGGATTCTGTGCAGCCTCTGCAGGTACAGGAGGATGTGGAGGTTTCTTCCTTGTTTTCACCATAGTGAAGGATAAGACAATAGAGGCAAAGAACGAAGCTAAGTTCAATCACTTCCCCTACCCTTTCCTCGATTACCTATGACAAACACGAGGAAAGTCAAACCCTAATAATGGAACCTTTTTCCCGAGTTGAAAGCAGCCAAACTACCGGCCCCCCTTGTGGCACTGCCCGCGGGGTTCACCTTGGCTCGGGAGGGGACACTAAGTGGAAGTGATTGAGGGCCAAAAAATACTCTTATGGTTCCAACAAAGATGCTGGTTATAAGTCAGAAGCTATATCGTTGGCCAATTCGGCGGAGACATTCGGTGGCATGAAAGTCACCCACTTGGCGTAGTTCCTTCCTTGACTGCGTGATTGGCGAGCTCTCGGCGCCTTGAGTGACTAGATCCCTCGCGTCAGCGACGGATGACAGTCTGCCCACCCCCCCGCGTGCCGTTGAATGGACTAAAGGGGAAGGGAGCAAGGGGCTCCTTAGTGCAGGAGCAGAGGTCATCAGAAATCGAAATCGAGAGAGGAGGGGGGAAGGAAGGAGGGAGAGGGGAAGGAAAAGGAGGGGATAGAAAGGATGATTTAGTGAGAGAGAAAGAGCCGGGGCTTAACCCAGCGTGCGGGGTAATAGATGGGGGATAGATGACTGGAGTCGAAAAAGGCGGGAAAAGGCTGGCGAGGGGGGGCCCCGCGCCATCTGTGCTCGCCGCAGCCATGACATGATTCACCCGTTTGGCGTGGAACTGGTGGGCCAGTTCCGCGCCAGCAAGGGTGGCCATGCCCGGGCTGCGGGTTGCGCTCGGCTACCGGGGGGAGGAGGGGGTAGGAGGGCAGCCTGCCAGGCGCCATTTGCGGCTCCACCGTGCACGGACTTATCGCCCATGGCAACATTGGTGCCCTCGGCTAACCTCGAGACCGAGGATGGAAAGAGGATGAAAGCGGGTGCGACCGCAACGAGTCTATCTCCCCCGCCTGCGTCGATCAGAGATTTCTCTCTGTCGGCGGCCTGACTTCCGGGGAGATGTGCTCGGGCGGTCACATCACAGGTGGATTATCATCACTAGCCGTGGCACCTCCTCCCCGGCTCGCGCGTTGGCACTCCTTACGACAAAGGAGCCGCGGTCATGGCTCGGGTACGAGCGGCAGATGCCACGTGTCGGAAATCCGGAACCAGTGAGATGAGGGTAAGGATTAGGATGCGGGACGCTTACGCGATGTGAGGGAAATGAGGTGGGAGATGAGGTCGAAGATGCCGTCACACAGGGAAAGGGGTTGAAGGGGAAGTTAATTAAAAGGGGGGATAGGGCTTACCGGAGGGTAGTTGTTTATTGGGGAGGTTAAAAGTTCCGTTGGAGAACAAAAACAATTTAGACTTAAAAGAGCTTAAGAACACAAAAACAAAACTTAAAAGAACTTAAAACACAAACAAGTTAAAACTACACTGTAAAAGAAACAACTACATGCATTAAAAACAATGATTAAACGAGTAAAATAAAATCAAAGTGAACGTTAAAATGAACATTAAAAATATTAAAAAACAAACAAACACAGAACAGGAGAAATGAGCCGAGCCAAGGACATCCCGGGGCCCGTCACATCGTGATGTGGCGGGCCTCGGGGTGTTCCCTCACGCACAGCGTGGCTGGCCATTTCTCGGGGGAGTTAAAACTATGCTAAGTGGTTAAATTACTAACAACAATAAAACAAAACAATAAAACATGAGAGGGGAGAGCGAGAAAGATAGAAGGAAGTGAGAGAGTGCACAAAGGAAAAGAAGGCGCTGCAAAGCTCAGAAAGCTGGCTCAATCTCCTCAGACCAGTCCAGAGAAAAGAGATCACGGCCTATCCCGCTCCTCCGTCCCTGGATGAAGGCGCTGGAGCGCTCTATCCAGTCGGGGCACCATGTATGGAGTTTGTCGAGCTGTTTACAAATCATCCATCGCCACACGAGGTTCAGCGGGAGCACCGCTGCCCTCTCGTGTAATCGTGCTGCTGACACAAAGTCCTCCCACGCCACGCTGTAGACTCAGCAAAGTGCTTTGTTCAGAACGATCTGTAGTTTGCGTCTGTTTGTTTGTGCGGCGAGTGTAAGTGTGAGTGGTGCGTACGTGAGGAGTGGTGTGATGAGTGCTTTGAGCAGGTGCAGCTTCGTGCGCGAGGCAGCGCATCTGAATCGGTAAAGCGATTGTAAGGTCTTTCTAGCCAATGCGGCTTTTGAAGAGGTATGATAATGAAATCTAAACATGGTGTCAAAAGTTGAAGAGGTGCTTGTAGTCTGTCGAAAGAGTTTAGGTATATTGGATCGTAAGGAGGATTGTCTTGGGTTTATAAAGAGGACTTTTGTTTTTGTCGAGTTAGTTTTGATAAGCCATTTGTGCTCCCATCGAGAGACGGTGTCAAGCTCGTTGATTCGTCGGACGACACCAGCGAGCGAATCGTGTCTGGCTAAGTGCGTGCAGTCGTCAGCGTAAAGTAACGTCAGTGAATCAGGGAAGGTGGGGTCGGGGAGGTCATTAGTGTATAATATGTATAGTGTTGGGCAGATTATGCTGCCTTGAGGTACACCTGCGTGCATATTGATTGTAGAGGAAACTTTGCCTTTGAATTTAAGCTTTAATTTACGGTCATCCAAGAAGCTGCAAAGCAGCTTCTTGGTGCACGAGGGAAAATTGAATTTAGTGCAGATTTTGTACTTCAAGCCAGCATGCCAGACCGTGTCGAAGGCTCGCTCCACGTCTTTGGTCACGAGGACCGTCTTAAGTCGTCTGTCTTTGTTGTTAAGACAGTAGTTAGTCAGTAGGTTCAGTGCGTCAGTAGTCGAGCGGTGAGAGCGAAAGCCAAATTGTTTGGAAGAAAGTAGGTCATGGTCGTCGAGATACCGCCTTAGTGGGAATTAATGACTCTCAAAAATTTTGCCTAATGTCTCTAGTAAACTAATTGGGCGGTAATTCTTGGGGTCAGTGAGGTCTTTGTTTGGTTTAGGTATGAGGGCCACGATAGCAGTCTTAAAGGGAGCAGGAAAGTAGCCAGAAGCAAGAGAGGTATTGTACAGGTGCATCATAGCTCGTAAAACGTTGTCAGGAAGATGAAGGAGTGCGTCACGTCCGGAGCCTTACGAGGAAACCTCTTTATTATTTGTTTAATCTCCTCCAGCAAGATGGGAGCACGGAGTTCGCATGTGTCGTCCAGTCTATCCATGTGGATAATTGGCTCTGGCTCTGTTTCTATCCTGTGTTCTTGACTCCAGGTGTTGATGGATTGAAAATCATTAAAAAAGGGGTGTGGTTCATGAGGATAGAATACAGTTTGCCAGTGATCACGAAAAATTTTGATAACATCCACGGGATCTGAAACTGGAGTGTTGTCCTTGAGGAGGTGACTGAAGGGAGGGAAGTTACTGCCTTTTAACTGTTTAATCTTTTGCCAAAATTCCCGTGGATTGCGAACTCGCATCGATTCTGTTTGTTTAATCAAATTTTGCCAATGAATTTTGCGGTCATTATCAAAACTATCTATGACATGGTTTCTGAGGATAGTGAGGTCCCACCGAACTCGGTGTAAATTCTGAATATTTGGGAGAAAACGATTCCTGTAGCAGGTCAGGAGACGCTTGGTTCTCTCGCTTGGATGGAATGATTTACGTATTTTGTAACGCTCTCGTGGGATGGACCGGAGCATTGCTGCTGAAATCCAAGCAAAGAGATGATGCCAGTGCTTATCTATTTCGAGAACATTTTCTCTGTCAAGGTTAAAGTCGAAATTTTGATCTGAAAGATAAGATTTAAAATCGTTCCAGTCTGCTTTCTTATACCGGAAGGATGGCGTTTCTTTGTTATGTATAGGTGAGGTGGAAAGTTTTATGATCACGGGTATGTGGTCAGAACTGATGTTCGGACCTGGTTGTAGGTGTGTGTGGTAGGGGAGGGCGGCCCTGTTCCCGAACACGAGGTCAGGTCCGCCTTTTCCCCTAGCCGTGATTGTGGTGTGTAAGTCGGGTCTTATGTAATGTAGTCTTTTTGTGTTGAAAATAGACAAGAGCTGTCTACCGTGTGCATTCGTGGTTGTGTGGTGTAGTGATATGTGTGATGCGTTGACATCCCCGGCGAAGAAGACTGGAAGATTATTATAGCTGAATAATTTATTGAAATCTGAAAGTGGCAAGTTTGAATTTGGTCTAATATAGGCCGTGGCAATCATTATAGGGCCCTGCTGGGTGAATAGCTTTACAGCCATGAAGTCTGGGTGGGTGAATGGGGGTGAAATGAATTCGAAATGAAGGGTGGATTTGGCGAGGATGCAGGACCCTACGAACCAGCCGTTTCGTGACTGTCTTGACGTGTAGCCGAAGTGTTTGATAGCATAGGAGTTAGTGATAGAGGTGGAATTTAAAAGAACCACATCAGGACATTCCCGATCGAGGAAATCGTAAAAAATGTTACGTATATTGAAAAATGATCTTACATTCGCTTGCACGATTGTCAGCACGCCACTCATGGTGAGTCCGGGTGTTGTGGTCTCACCTTGTGTGGCGTTTGTTGCTCCCGGTAACGACGGGGGCGAGCCCCCGTCGAGGGCTCGTCAAGGTCAGGAAGGGATTCCTGAGACTGGGAGACTCGGAATTCTCGGGAATTGGCGGACCAATTCCCGATACTTCCTCGTCTCCCGAAAGTTCCCCTGACAGGGAGAACAGGACCTGCTCCCTC
The DNA here is from genome assembly GCF_042767895.1 of Penaeus vannamei. Classification (NCBI taxonomy): domain Eukaryota; kingdom Metazoa; phylum Arthropoda; class Malacostraca; order Decapoda; family Penaeidae; genus Penaeus; species Penaeus vannamei. The sequence continues at coordinate 13,305,854 of NC_091566.1, read as the reverse complement.
GAGGGGAGCAGTCAGCGAGGAGGCACCGGGGCCTTCCTCGAGACCGACATCGATCTTGAGGCTCTCGCTACTGTCGGAATCCGACAAGATGGTATCGTCGTGAACGTGACGAGCCTCGGGGGCCGAGAGCTCAGGGTCTTTTTTGTCTTTTTTGCTGTGCATGTCTGGTGGTGAGGTATGTTTGCGTTTGTTGTCAGAAGTATCTGGTGTAGTTTTCTTTTGTGCAGTTTCTTTATGTATTCGTTGTGGTAGTGGCTGTGGGAGTCCGTGTGAGTGAGAGGTAGAGGGCTGTGTGGATGTCATGGTCGCCTCTCTGACCTCGGTGTGAGTGTTTGTTTGTGTGTGAAATTCAGGTATGTACAGGTTTTGGTCTTCGAAGATTTCCTCAGGAATCACAATGCTAGGGAAACCGTTTCTTTGAAGCATGATAGGGACTATGTTTGCGAATTTCTTGGCGTTGTATTTGGCAGCTATTAAAGCTACGTGTAGTATTGCTTGTATTTTTTGGGTTGTTGTTTGGTGTGAAGATGTTTGTTTGGGGGAAGTGTGCAGGCGGCAGAGTGGTTCCTGAGGGAATCGTGTTTGGTTGTCTTGTGGTAGGTGTGCTTGTTTGTAAGGGTTGGGTGACTGTTGCGTATGTTGTGTTTTTGTTTTGTTTGTGTTTGTCTTTTAGTCTTGATTATTTCTTTTCGTGTAGGGCAAGACCCGCTGACAGCGACGTGCTGCCCCCCACAATTGCAGCATTTGATGTCCTTGCTGCAGGTGGAAAAGAAGTGACCTGGGTCACCACAGCGGCTGCAACGCTGCTCGTGTGTGCAGGTGTGTTTCAGGTGATTGTATCGGTAGCATTTCAGGCACTGATCGACCTGAACAAAGCACTCGGCTTCTACATTGTAGGTGGGGACGGATGTGTTAAACAGCACGATCCCACGGGAGAGAAGCTTCTGTGCTTCCTCGGGGGCTAAGCAGCGAATCTTAAGGATTCGCGACTCTGGTGGTTTGTAAACATCCACCACAGTGACATCGTTCATGGTACTGACTTCCTCCTGCATGGCTTGGCACGATCGTGGCAGGATTGTCTTGTCGATCTTTTTAGCCACGACCGTGCACTTAGCCTTCGTTTCCGGGGAGGGGAGAGGTTTAAAACCATGATCAGCGAGTTTTCTCTGGCCAGTCGTCGAAAGGAAAGGGGTCAGCTGTTCTTGCTTGGCAACAACAACTTTGTAGCCATTATGCACTTTGAAGCAGTGCGTGACAGCAACTTCTGTGATGGAGAAGATTTTCTGGAGAGCCACCTCACAGGAGATGGGCTCTCCAGAGTATGATAATTTGATTACGTGACCCATAGTGGCATCGCGTAAGGGTGATGATGATGGGAGGTAGGGAGTCTAGCCAAGGCTAATGACAGGACGATGAAAGGGTGGAAATGGGTTTCAAAAAAGGAAGGCACACTGGCAAAACAGCTCTCTTTGTGTGTTAGGGTCGGGACCCTGCCGAACGGGCCAGGTCCCTTATATGTCCGGCCGACACCTCGCAGTAAAAGAGCTGATTTGATAGTGCATCGTGATTTTAATTGCAAGCACCATGGGCTTACAATTAAAATCACTAGCCTCAAAGCAAGGTAGTGCACGATAACACCCAAAGCTATCAGCACAAGGGCCAGATCGTCGAACTCGCCGTGGGGGTGTCAAATCGCTCTCTTTAGCCTCCCACGAAAGCACAACAAAAAACCTTGGTACCTAGAGGTCCAGGTAAGCCCTAGGTCATCAGCCAGTTCAGTTCATTTCAGTTAGATTTGCGAAGTCAAGCTTCGCCCGGGCCTTTTCTCTGGAGTGGCCTGGCCTGTGTTAACTATTTCTAGTTAACTCAGATGTTTTCTTTGAACTGCATGCTTACCGCGGTGGCTGGATTGCAAGCAAGCGATCCAGCTGCCATGGTGAAAGCATGTTGCACACCCTTTTTACCAGCCCGGCGGCTGTGGTGGGTGGTCCCTGCCTCAGAAATTGTGTGTGTACACAATTCTGCAAGTAATGTAGCAGGGTGGCGTTAGGCTCGCCGCAGTGTTTACATAACCTCCCAGACTCACTGTCAATAATTTGCCAAGCGCATTGGTAACCTAGTCTTAGTCTGAATAGTATGACTTCGGTACCTCTTTTTGTATTTGGAGGAAGGGCCAGTGGCTCATAGCCTGAAGCATCTGAGTACCACTTGGCAGCGAGCGATTTTGTGATGTTTTCTCTATGTGCTCCCCGGAGGACCGCACACGCTGCAGCTTTGGTACCTTGGCTCAGTCCCCTTCGGCTGGGTTTAACGATCATGGAGGATGGGGGCATACCCCTGCCCTTTTCGACTAGTTTATCAGCAAGCTCATTCCCTTGTATGCCTATGTGGCTTGGGACCCAGTTTATGATGATTCTTCTACCTTGACTAAGGATTCTTTGGGCTATGTATAGTACTGTTGTCAAGAGGTAGATGTTATCTGGGGGCATGCTATGCTGTAAACTGTCAATAGTTGCTCTTGAATCTGTATGAATGACAACGTGCCCTCCCCTCAGGGACGCGTGTGTCAATGCTTCCATGATCGCAACCGTTTCAGCCTGAAGCGTTGAGGCATTGTCAGTGACCCTAATGGATGCTGTGGTATCCTTTGTTGCAAAGCCGGCGCCTGCAGTATGGTTTATTTTTATTGGATCCACGGATCCGTCCGTGTAGTAAGTTATACTACCCGGCGGAGTTATTTGTTCAATGACCCTTTGTGCTTGTGCCTTTAGGCTAGGCATGGAATATTGATCTTTTCTCATTGTGAGATTTAGAATTGAGAATTCGATCATTTCGTTTGCCCACGGCGGGGGGGTTCTTTGTAATCAGGGTGAGGGGAGTCCATACCCTTGGCAAGCAATGAATCTTTTAGTTGAAAGCGTATCAAAACTCTGGCTGTATGTGTGAGCCAGGAATTGTCTGCAAACAACTGGTAATCTTGTTGTAGGCGTCTGAGAACTCTTTGTCTTAGATAGGAGTTTGTGGGTGCCTGCAGGACCTTGGAAAGGAACTGTGCTGCCATTAGGTCTATTCTAGTGTCCATGGACGGTAAATCAGCTTCCATGAGGAGGTTGATGACCTTTGTCCACTTAGGTGCACCTAGAATTATCCTGGCTGCTTCGTTTTGTATTGTTTCCAGTTTTTCTTTTAATGTTGTGCTGGAAGCAATGAGGGCGACAGATGCATAGTCAATAATAGGATGGACAGCATGTACATAGAATGATCTTAGTACTTTGTGTCCTGCTCCTATGTGTCTCCCTGTCATGACTTTCATGACTGACAGTCTTTCCTTGGTTCTGTCAATCAGGTATTGGATCTCCTTTTTGAAAGTGAGTGTGTGTCCTATCCATACACCAAGGTATAGATAATCCTTCACCCATTCCAGATCCATACCCTGTATGGTGAGTTTTTTGTTTCTGACATTGGTTCTCAGTGCCATTGCTTTAGATTTTGCTGCTGATATTTTTAGACCCGTCCTACAACACTCTTCAGACACCAGGTTCAGACAACGCTGAGCTCTAGTAAGGCAGTGATTGCCAGAGGCTATGATTGCCAAGTCATCTGCATAAGAGATGATCTTGCATCCCTCTGGCAGGTGAATGTCGAGTATGTTGGACATGAGGCTATTAAACAGGGCTGGACTAAGAACCCCTCCCTGAGGAGTTCCATTTTCAAGTGGCATGTGCTGTGAGAGGTGGCCTTGAAATCTGACATTTGCTGATCTATTTTTAAAATAGTCAGCTATCCAGGCCAAGAGTCTGCCTTTGTGGATTAGGGTCTCTTGAATGGCAAGTGGACTTGCCAACTCAAAAGCCTTCTCCAGGTCAAGGAAGACAACCACGGTGGGCGAGGTGCAGATTGTGCTTAAGAGAGTGTGGAAATGCTATGAGCAGTGCTCTTACCCCTTGTGAACCCGTGCAGGTGTTCATGGGGGGGACCCGTTTTCCATCGGAGCCTGTTGAGTACCATCTTTTCAGCTGTTTTACCCAGGCAGCTGAGAAGAGAGATGGGACGGTACTTGCCAGGCTCCTTTGGCTTTGGGATGGGAACTATTATGGCTTGTTTCCAGCTCTGGGGCACCGTGGCTGTTTGCCAGGATTTGTTGATAACCTGCAAGAATGCAAGTTCTCCTGCAAGGCCTAGATGCGAAATGATGGGGTGAGATCCCATCAGATCCCGGTGCTGACCCAGAACTGGATTTGTATGATTTTCTTAGTTCCCTAAGAGAGAACAAGGCATCTGTTTCATCAGCTTCGAGTGCCTTGTCTCTTATGAGAGCAAGTCTTTCTGGATTTAAGTTTTATTGTTTTTCTCTCATCATTGGAGGCAGATTGTTGGTGCTGGTTCTGGCAGAGAACTCAAGCACCAATCTGTTAGCCTCTGATTGTGGGTCATGATGAGTGCATTTCGGGGCTTGGCGGCTTGTCGCTTGCCTGACCCGTTTCCACAACTCTGTAAGGCTGGTCTGGTGCCCAAAAGACTGGCACCATTCCAGACATTTTTCCTGCCTTACTCTGTTGGCAGTTTCCTTGGCATCCACAACAGCTTCCCTCAACAGGGCTAGATTGTCGGGAGATCTTTGCCGTCGGAAGTTTTTTCTACACATATTAACCCTGTGGTTGACCTCTTTGATCTCGTCATTATAGTACCAGGCGTCTTTGTGAGTTCTGGACCATGGGCGGCTGCCTGGTTTATGGCCTGGATTAGCCTTGCCTCTAGCACATCCATGTTTTCATTATTGTTATTGGGTTCATTGTCTTTCAGACATCAAGCCAAGCCCTCTTGGAAGGCAAACCAGTTGGCCTTGTCAGTTTTCCATTTAGATATATGATGTGGTCTTTGGGCTGGACCTGCATCCATTAGTGTGGTGACTATGCCGTCGTGATCACTAGTAACCGTATCATCGACACACCACCGAATTCTCTCCACCATTGTTGCAGTGGCAAAGGTGAGGTCTAGGACCCCTCCCTTCACATGCGTTGGTTCTTTGGTGTTGAGAAGAGCGATCTCAGGGAATGTCTCAAGCACTTCTGCTATGTGAATGCCTGCCGCGTTCGGCCTTTTGCGGGGATTCAGCATGGCCATGTGTGCATTGAAGTCTCCCCCTATGATCACTCGGTCTTGTGCTGCAGTAGCACAGACCTGGTTTAGATCTAAGCTCTCACACAGTGGTTTGCTATAAATATTGTATATTTTTATAGAGCCCCCAGGTAGCTGAATCTCAACAGAAAGAGATTCAACACCATCTCCACAGTGCGGCGGATTGGCTATTAAGGAGCAAGGGATAGCTTCTTTTACCAGGGTCATCAGGCCTCTAGCACCATCCAGGTTTGGAGTGGTGAAGGCATGATATCCTGAGAAGCACACGGATCCCATCGTTAGTGTCTCCTGGAGCATGACGACGTCAATGCTCCTTGCTCGCACAGTTGACTGGAGAAAGGAGTTCTTGCTTTTATAGCTACAGATATTCCACTGCAGTATGCTTAGATTGTGTGCCATGATGGTTACTCAGTGTCACTTGCTTCAGCTTCAGATGCCCCAGTGCTGGTGGCATCAGATAAATACAGATCCTCGTTGATTGAGGATTGTACAACTTCCTCTAAGTCAGACACTCCGGTTAAGGCCTTACCGAGGGGTGTAGGGCCTAGGTTGGAAGTGTCACCTCGGGTCGGAGGACGAGACTTTGGCTGTACAGACTCGGCCTGCTGCACAGTTTCAGCCTGTCCTGACAGACTAGCTGGGGTTTTATGTGATGTTTCTCTTGAAGCTAGCCTGCCATCCGAGGATTTAGGGAGGGGGGCGCTGCTCGTTATCGGTTTGGAGGCTTCTAGCTTCCTTCCCTTCAGAGCCGCCACAGTTTGGGTCATAGCCGTCATGGCGACCTGTACTGCTTTCTCCGCCTCCTCACTGGTCCTCCCCAAGGCCGTTGCTGCTGCAGAAACTACAGCACTCAACAGGAGAGTCATATCTTTCTCGTCAAAGAAAAGATTATCATCTACTGGGGGGACCATTGCTGTGGACTTTGAACCTTTTTCCTTTTGGTTCTTTTTTGTTGTTTTGCCACTAGCAAGCTTGGGGAATTCCTCTCTGTTAGAGGTATCCAATTTTCTCTGTGGGGGCGACTCCTTCCTCTTAGGAGGTCGGGGAGTCTTTTCTTTTTGGTTTTGTTTTTTGTTTTGGCCCCAGACATAGGTGCCTGGGGGCGCAGGGACAAAGTCAGGACGCTTTTTGGCTAGCTCCTGCTTTTTAATCACTGCCTGTTTCCTGACAGAGCAAGCCAGGCTCCAGGCATGATGTTTTTTGGCACAGTTTGGACACTTGGCTGTTATGTCCTTCTGGCCATCTTTGTGTGCCTTTATACACACTTCGGTTTCGTGTGCCTCACTGCATACACCACATTTGGCTTTGGCCTTGCAGTTGGCCTGGTGATGCCCAAATTTTTGGCACGTGAAACACCTCAAGGGCTCTGGCACATATGTCCTGAGCTTGTATGAGCCCCAGTTGCCCAGATCAAGGGTGGTGATTGGGGCTCCCTTGAGGATAACCAGGACTTGCCTGGTTGGAGACTTCCTTTTGGTCATGTGAGAAGCCTCCACCACTTGTGGGAGAGACGTGATCACCTCCACGTCAAACCCCAGTGGAAAGCCAAGTAGTAACATCTTGGACTTTTTCTCTTGGGAGGTATGATATCCTCCCATCTTTTAGCACCTTTATTTCCTGCAGGAAGCTCATGGTGGCTTTGTCTTTGGGGGCAATGATCATGCCCTCATCTCTGGAGATTCGGATTGATAATCTCACATTTCTTTCCTTCTCCAATGCCCTTACCAGCTGGTGTGCATTGTCGAAGTCTTCAGGTTTTTTTGGTACCTTAAACCGCGTTAGTCGACTTGGGGTGTGTTCTACCTCTTCTTCAGAGTCAGTTTCCACCCTTCGTCGCTTCATGCCTCCCCTTTGCAGGGGTTTAAGGCCTTTGGAAGTGGGGGCAGCTGTTTTGGCTGGTACAGCTGGAGCCCCTTCTTGACTGAGGGAGTTCTGAGGGGAGTTCAGGCTTCCCTCAGTCTGGTGTGCATGGACAGACTTTGTGGTTGGTGTTTCTGTCTTGTCCTTGCTCGGTTCAGCAGGCCGGACACGTTCGGCCTGCTTTTGGGTTTTCTTTCGCCCCCCTGCAGCCTTGAAAGGCTCCAGGGTGACTGCCATGGTCTGATTCATTTTGTGGTGGTCATTTAGAGAGATGGAAATAGATTGGTCCCCTTTTGGGGATTATCTTTATACCTCCTCTCTGGGTGAGGTCTGAAGAAGGGCCTCACAAAAAGCTCTGATCCCTACACTCGACCCTTCAGCACCACAGGACAGGAGATCCCCCTGGGTGGGCTGAACTCGGAGTTTTGGTGTGGTAAACACCCCAATCCTGCTACAAGGGGGGTGTGATCACGTCACCGCAGCCCAGGCGAATGTTGGAAATCAACGTTTCCCGCAGGCCCAGGCTGCACTAGGAAGTCAGAAAGAGAGGGCAAGAGTTAGACACCGAAAAGTCGCCCTTGGTGCGTGGCCACAAACTATGTCCAGGACCAGAGGGTCCAGACCTGGTTTGTAACCTCGCTCTCCAAGGGAGTGGTAGTGGGGCACTTACTACAAGAGAAGGCCTGGCCAATTGTCGCGGCGAACCACGAGAAATTGGCGGAGCTCTCTGTGTAGTTTGTTGTCAGAGTATCAAAATCAAGCTCAAGTCTGGAGGCTTTAGCTCTGGAGGATCACGCCAAGTGAGTGACAATAATGCCTCGCCAATTGGGTGATCTCTCTCAGTGAGATCATCAGCCAGGTGCAGTTGCTTATATATGACTCAGCCCCCATAAATAGGGGCGGAGTCATAGGAAACTGTAGTACTACACCTCTTGGCGCCGGAAAAAGGCCTTTAGCTCCGCCCACACAAGTGCACCAACCTGTCATTTCAGCTCGTCAATACGCTTGCGCGACCCATTGCTGAATAGGTAAAATGGTAACTACTTTTAATCCATTTTGTAGTTCTTCGTTTAGCCATTTAAGGAGTATTCAAAAGATATTTGATACTGAAATGTATGTAACGATGGTATGAGATTATACAGAAAGGTAAAACGTTTATTTCAAAGCTCAAAAGTGTCAGTAACGCGAAATACAATTGAAACTGAAGGCAACATTGATAATTGGGGGGGTAAATAATCGTCTGAATTTCTGTAGTGACTGTTTATGAATACTTTTTAATAAGAAACAAGAATTCAAATAAATAATATATATACTACATGTTTTTTAAGATATATCAAAATGCAGAGATGAATAAACACTGTCGAAGTATAGATCAAATCATTTTAATTTGTATACATTTTGATAGGGGAGAGGCTAGTTCTGTAACAACTCGAGATCATGACGTCAGATTTTGATTACGTCACAAAAGTTGCGATTCTGTTTTTTGAAAAAGCACATAGGGTTTATTATATTTTCATTGAACAATCATAAAAATAGCCTTGTGGATGAGTAGAGTGGGCGATTATGTTTATGCATGATTCTCAAGTGAAATTGCTCGCAGTGGGAGTCAAATCGTAGGCCTGTATTTTTACTCAGATTGAAGGAATTAAGTATATCTACTTTTATTAATACCTCCACATACTCAATGAATGAATGTGCAGGATACCAGGCCAACAAGAATTTATGAAGTCAAAAACGCCTGAAAAGCCAGTGAAACTTCAACACTTGGATAATGTACAAAATGTAAACATGAACATGTGCTATTCTAAAGATAGCCCGGCCTGGTATCCTACACATTAAATAGAATACCTTTCATTCATTCATTGAGTGCATGGAGATAACAATAAAAGTAGGTATGCTTAATTCCTTCAAGCTTGACTCCCACTAATAGCACTTCCACTTGAGAATCATTCATGCATAAACATAGTCGCCCACTCTTCTCATCCACAGGGCTATTTTGATTATTGTTCAATGGAAATATAACCATTAAAATAATTATTTTTCCTTTTTTAATTGAAAAGACCAAAATGAGTAATAAACCCTATGTGTTTTTTCAAACACAGAATCGCTTTTATAACGTCATCAAAATATGACGTCATGACCTCGACTTGCTAGCATTTCCCATCCCATTCTAATTGGAATGGCTAGATCAGTAGCAACTCGAGGAGGTCATGACATCAGATTTTGATGATGCCACAGAAGTTGCGATTGTGTTTTTGCGGGGGGAAAAACATATAGGGTTTATTATTCATTTTGGTCTTTTCAGTTTTCAAAAAAATGGAAAATGAATGAAAGATATTTTATTTAATGTACAGAATACCAGGCCGAGGTATTTTTAGAATAGCACATGTTCATGTTTACATTTTGTACAATATCCAAGTGTTAAAGTTTCAATGACTTTTCAGGTGTTTTTGACTTCATAAAGTCTTGTTGGCCTGGTATCCTTCACATTAAATAAAATACCTTTCAGTCATTCACTAAGTGCATTAAGATATTAATAAAAGTAAGTATACTTAATTCCAGCAAGCTGAGTAAAAATACAGGCTTCTGGCTTGACTCCCTCTGCGAGCAATTCTACTTGAGAATCCTTCATGTATAAACACAATCGCCCACTCTCATCTACAGGGCTATTTTAATGATTGTTCAATGAAAATTTAACCATTAAAATAATAATTTTCCATCCTTTTTTAAATTTGTAAAGACCAAAATGAATGACCATATTCACCGCTCGTCCAGTAGTGCACGAATTTCGTGATTGTAGCGACTTCGCAACGTCTTATAAGTGATTCGAATGAAAGATTATTATCATCAATTTCGCAATAAAATTGTCCTTTCACTTTCTTGGTATAATTCTTGCCAGCAGAGCGGGCTATCCGGCCAGTTCGTGGGTGCCGCCATCATCAAAATAAACCGTATGTGCATTTTCCAAAAACAAGATTTTTTTTGTAACGTCATCAAAATCTAACGCCATGACTTCCTCGAGTTACTATTGATCTAGCCTTTCCCCCATTTTGATAAGCAGCAAGGAGTCCTTCGAATAAAGCTCCACGAATACTAAAACATTAGCGTTTCCTTGTCTTTCGTATAGATGGCGTTCATTGCATATGATAGTAATGACAATGATAATGATATTAATAATAATAATGATAACAATAAAAAGATTATAATACTATTGCCACAACAACGAATCATTAATTATTATTACTATTATCATTATTATTATTGTCATTACTATTACTATTGTTATTATTATCATATTATTATTATTATTATCATCATCATTGTCATTATTGTTATTACTGTTATTATTATTGTTATTATCATTATCATTATTATTATCATTATTATAATCATTAGTTTTAGTATAGGTAAAGTAATCAAATGTATAAAGTTTTTTTTTCTAGAACAGAGACAGTTTGCATATTCAGACCCATAAGGTATCAAGAGACTCTTTTCGATATCTATTAACGAAATATAGCAATACATAGTCGACGTAATTAACGAATAAACGCAATATGAATGTTTTATTTTATTATGTTCATCACTGCCGTTGTACTGCCATTACACTGTCCTTTAGATTATCATTATTCATTATCATTATTGTATCATTTACCATTATAATGTTAAATATCACCACAATATGAAAAAAGTCTTATTAATAACGATATAGCATGGTAAGAGTGTGGGTCAATGACTTAGGCAGTTTTAGTAAAATACTTGTTTATAGGACATTTAAGTTATAACCCGTAATTCTAGCATGCGGTAGTATATCAGGTGTAAGCCATTCAAATCTCAATCGCCATATAGTCATATTTCTTATACAAACAGAGGCGGGTCCAGAGAATTTTCTGGTGGGGGACACAGGTGGTAACAATAAATCGGGGGGTGGGGCCGCCCAAAAGTAACACAAATTAAGGCTGCCCACTTCAATCTTATATTGTACAGTTACAATAGTTAATGTTTTTATCTTGCTTTTCTTGGCTACATTCAATCTGCTGGGTGTACTTTACAATGTGGTAGGAGCACAACTGTTGTAAAATGTCCGTGACTGGTGAAGTTACATGAGTTCATGCGCGGAGCCGCGGAGACACCTTCCTTTTCCAAAATAAAAACCTTCATGAGTTCTTAACATAGTCTAATCAAACAAGGGTCCAGCTTTGCCTCCATCGTAACAGGGTCGGTAAAGAACTTTAAGCAATGATTGACATGACGACGAGTCCGTCCCAGATGGGGGAGGGGGGGGCGGGAAGAGGTCAAATTGAGTCAGCTAGTGTATATTATAGGTACATGAATGAGTAAACTACCAAACGTGTATTAAAGCCCTGCTATGGCTAGTTCTCGGGCAGCGAACGCGAGACCCGCTAAACACCTGGGGAGGTACGCTCCTAATGAGTGCCCAAGTATACCTATGTGGACTTTTGCTTCTTGCAATCACGCATACGGCATTTGATTATAATATTGCGCCTAGATACGAGTATGTGAATGTTCAAAGAACACTTTTATACCAATATCAGAATATATATATATATATATATATATATATATATATATATATATATATATATATATCAGTGATTTATGACGAAATATTTTGTGAAATGTATCTAGAAAAAAGTTACGTAATTTTTGTGTCATTTTACACATGAAATATGTTTCCATCGAGACTCCCTGGTAATATGTGGTAGCTTACGAAGTGATCTGCATATATACCGAGTCAAGGTCTATATAGGTTCAGGTCTCGTCACTAAGGGCGTCTTCTGTATGTGCCATAAAAGGTAATCTAGTATTAAAGTTTAATCCAGATCTCTAATGCACATGCGCGTTGACAGTGTTCAGGATCAACCTTTAAGGCACCTCTGGAGCAGGCTTTAATATTAAGCTCATTTTTTTAATCGTGCACATGCGCAGAAGGGACAAGTTAATCCCACCAATCATGTACTGTTACGTCACGTGTCCGTCATGAACTTCACGGGTGCCATCGCTTGAGTTGACATTCAGAGTTATTTTCGGCAATAACATCGATCGTCTTAGAATTTTCATACATAGTATTTATTATGAAAATGAAATTGTGTATATTTACACAAATGATCAAATATTCTGATAAAGTAAATAACTTATGGTAATGAATATAAAAAACAATATAATCCCACGGCTGCGGGCATGGAACTCACATTTCCAGGTTAGTGAAACAAAAATTATGTGGTCAAGGTCACACAAGTTGACGTTTTAAATCGAATATAAACCAGTGTTTTAAAGAAGAATTGTGTACTGAGTTTTTTCTCAGCCATTTTATTACAAAAATAACAAGTAAACTTTTCTATGGACCTCCTGGCCAGCATCCTGAAGGAAACATGTTTCCCTCCTCTAACACAATTCAACGCAGCAAAGAGTTGTTCGAGGAAACTGCGCGATGGATATTGATTGGTGAATGTCATTTTTGTACTTGAGTGTCATTGAAATAAAGATTGGTTTAATAGTTGTTAGAGCAGTTTCGTTACCCATTTTACCGCTATAAATATAAGATTGTTATCATGAAAAAATAGAAGAATTCATATATAATCATGTTTCCCTTATAAGTAAGCCCACTTGTGCCTCGTAATTATCATATGAAGATCAAACTGCATCTTGAGTGACTAACTACAACTTTCTATAACAATCACCTTTTCTCCAATCTATAAAAAATGAATATCAGTTGTCAGAAAAATCTTTTAACAATGCAGTGTCTGAATGCCAATTGCAAGGTTTATTTATCCAAGTAAATTTTACATCGGACTGCAAATCTTTAGGTAATATATTCAATACTGTCTTTTATATCATATGCGTAGGGACATTAAGAGTGAATGCTGAATAGATATCTTTTGGATGATTTTGTTGCTTATTTACAGGTGTGACTTGCTCCAAACTCTACCCTACACAACATGCAAAGTTATGTGTGAAGAGGAACATTGCACAAAAATGTTTCAAAATACTAGATTTTTCAGCAATAAAAAGACAACATACCTCAGCTCCCACCCTTTAGATTTGTAAAACCTATTCCCACACGCCCAGAAATACAAGACCAGGGGCATCTTTTCCGGTGGCAATTAGCGTTTCGCGAGACGCGACGCGACACCAAAAACTGTTACGTGATCGGAGGCGAGACAGGCCTTCTAAGCTCCGCTCATTTCTGTGACGTAATGGGAATGATCGCGGTTGACGGCTTGCTATTTTACTGTACTGGTTATTTTTCCGACAGGTACACAGTATTTTGGAATATGATATCCAAGATGGCTTTTGATATCTTATGGTGGGTAGTGCGGTGTTATAGATATCCAATGTAAGTATGAATATGCATGAAATATCCGAAGTAGGAGGAATGCACCTGGCAGCTCGATTAAAGTTAACTGTCTGCTCGATTCCTGTCGTGCAAGAGGTGTCGCGTTTCCCGTAACCGCTGGAAAAATGCCTCAGGATCTTCACATCAACAGCAGAGGGCAGAACCATCACTATATCACAGACCAGAAGCATCTTTTCCAGTGGCAATTAGGGTGTCGCGAAACGCGATGCGACACCCAAAGCTGTTTCGTGATCGGTGGCGAAACAGGCTTCTAAGCTCCGCCCATTTCTGTGACGTAATGGTAATGGCCGCAGTTGACGGCTGGCCATTTTACTGCACTGGTTATTTTCCCGACAGGTAAACAGTATTTTGGAATATGATATCCAAGATAACTTTTGATATCTAATGGTGGGTAATACTGTGTTATTGATATCCAATATAAGTACGAATATGCATGAAATATCCGAAGTAGGAGAAATGCATCTGGCAACTCGATAATGTTTACTGCCTGCTTGATTCCTGTCGCGTGAAAGGTGTTGCGTTTCCCATAACCGGTGGAAAAGATGCCTCAGGAACAACACAAGAATTGATAGAAATTTAAAGAAACAGTCCATTAACTTAAGATTCCAAACAAATCATATTTGAAACAGATAATCTTGAAGAAATGTGTAAAGAAATAGAGATACGAACTTTCTTACTTTGATATGATCCTAGTCTTAGTTTTCAATTTTGGGAACATTGGGAGGAATTGATTAATAATATAAATAAGTTTGTAATGCCTTGTCTTCAATCAAGTAGGTACGTCTGGGATGAAGGGAAGGAAAAGGTGGTCTTTAGAAGCATCTGAGAAGTTTATATTATTATTTACAGAACACTTTAAACAATTAGGAGGCAAAACAGTTCAGAGATAAAATAGGCATAAGATAATTAGCACTATGAAAACATTAGAAAAGTCTCAGTTTCATGATATACACATGAAATATAATAGATATTTTGAAACCTAAGAGCGGCCTAAAATAGTTTCTTAAATATGAGTACCATAAACATGACATTACAGAAAGAAAGAAAGAAAAAGAACACATGAAATCTCCCAAAAGAGCGAATTTCACGGGGGACATTTTCTTCTCTCCGACATGTTTACTCTCCGACATGGTGATAGAATAATGAGTACGACAGTTTTTACAGACCTTTACTGTCGCGCCATCTGGCAGCGGAGAGTGTCGTCTTCGGTACGGACACGGTGGATTATGATTAAACTAAATGAGGTATTAAGAGTTAAGGACGCCCTTAGTGACTCAAATTCGTCCGTCTTGCGCATGACGTCACTCGGCATTGAAGCCTGGGGGTTCAACGCTAATCCTGTGGTCATTCTTGGATGTAATATTGAGGCTTAAGGATCTCCCTCTCTCCCGTTTTCTCTCGGATCCTTGCTCTCCCGTTTTCGCTCGCTGGACCGACTGGCGCGCGCAAAGCTGCAATGCCCAGTAGTTGTTCAGTGGCTGGTTGCAGAATTTGGGATCGCCCTAAGGATGTTATTTATCACCGATTTCCAAAGGAAGAGGAAGCAAGAAAAGAGCGAGTTATTTTTTGAGGAACGAAAAAGGTGAACTATTGTGATTTGTTTTAAAATGAATTCATCAAAACGTTTGGTCTTTAAATATGCCATGTCCTCTTTGTTTATTTTATTTTATTATGCCATATTTAAGCTGCAGAATGAGCATTATTAAACAGAATGCGATGTAGACCTACAATCGCATATAATCATCGCCTGTAAAATCTGTCCAATATGCAAATCGTTCAATATTCCGGAATATAGAATTACTTGAGCATTTGCTCATTTTCTATTATCCCACACTACCGGTGACGTCATAGGCCTTAAAGCTGAGCAGAACGAGAACGAGACCCGTACTTATATACACCTTGTACCGAGTACGATTCACCAATGTTTGAAAATAGCCGTACAAGTAAGGATTAAAATATTCGCTCAACGGTCAATTACATTACGGCGTCGGTAAATTTTATTTGATTTGGAATTGGTCGTCAGCGCTTTAATGACCATTGGGGAGAGGGGGCACATGTGGTGGCCAATCAGAATGCAGGGGGGTGGGGTGCTCCGCCTCTAGATAGACCGATTCGGTATGACGTCACGAGTCGAAGTTGCCACTCCACTTGGTGAAAACAAACCCGTCGCTCGCAGATACCTTGCTATCAATATGAAGGAAAATGATGTTTGAATGCTTTGATTCTTCAAAAACCGAAGCGAAAAGGTGATATGAAGCAAAACTAGAAGCTGTATAGCTAAAAGAGTATTCATACCGAAATCTGGATCGACGATCCTTCGAAATTACCTAAAATTGAATATTCTGACATCTACGACTTTTCTATAAATAAAGCAGATGATGATGAAAATTATATAATAACATAATTTGCTACAGTAATGTATGGCGTTTAGCTATATAGGATATTTTTCTGTGAAATCATTGACATTTCCTATCATCACTTTTCTTCCCATTTACTAGGTGTTTATACAAAGGAGACAATGAAGTCATGTATAGGCCTAAAAGCGCACAACGCATTTTTCTCTCCCCTCAATAATTTGACCTCAAATTATTCAGTTGTTTCTTCTGTTGGACCATGTGACATATCTGACACAAAGACAACAGGCAACTGTATATCTGCTTTGTTTTCATTTAATGGACAGTGCTTGAAGGCATTTGGGATAAAGTCCGGGTGAAGTGGATCCGGGAATGGTTTGTCTGTAAATATAAATTATGATAAATCAATTTACTACAAGAAAGGAATAAAATGAAAATAATAAAGTTGCTTTTGTGCTTTTCGAAATATATGGTTACTGCCAAAACCTAATGTCGACAATAGGCCTTTTTTTCCGGTGCCAAGAAGTGTAGTACTACAGATTCCCATGACTCCGCCCCTATTTATGGGGGCGGAGTCATATATTTGCAACTGCACTTGGCTGATGACCGCGCGGAGCACCTCTGCCCGGTTTAAAACTGGAAGAAAATGGGAAGTTCAAAGTTGATGCTGCACTGTATGGTGCAATATTAGTAACTTTGATGATGTTAATGAGGATATTATTGCACTAAGTACTAGATTGAAAGTATTTACGCGCGCGCGCGCGTGTATATATGTGTGTATATGTGTGCATATATGCATATATATATATATATATATATATATATATATATATATATATATATATACATACAGAAATGTATATATACATACAGGAATGTAAATATACATACATACCTATATATGCAGTATACACACACACATATATATTTAAACATATATATATATATATATATATATATATATATATATATATATATATATATATATATATATATATATATATATATATATATATATATATATATATATATATATATATATATATATATATATATATATATATATATATATATATATATATATATATATATATATATATATATATGCATTTATGTATGTATATGTATATATATACATATATGCAGAAATATATTAAAAATATACACTACTACCATATATAATAATATAGAGTTTAAGGTTTATATGCTTTCGTATTAATTAATAGGGCTACGGCTAAGAAGAGCGAGGTTCAGATTTATCTTTCGCATGTGTACATTTTTATGCGATATGGCATGTAAGGCTTGTTACTGATTTTCTTATATCATTTATGCTTTAATCTTGGGCAATATTCAGGCCTCCAAAAGTGTTCCATGACGAATGATATACGGGGAAGTGTCTCATGTTTTATTTACAGAATGTGTTCGAATGGTCAAAAGAATATTATGAAAATTTATATTGGGTTTTACATACTCATTTTACTTACTATGTATATATAATTGAATATGCTGACGTAAACTTATATATCCTTTTGAATGTAGTTGATATAAATCAATAAATAGTGTCATTTTCAAAATATTTAAAGAAGTGTGACCTTCGAAACCATTGTCGATGGACGAATGAAGAAGTGTGATGGGAGGCGCTTAGGGCCCGCGCATTTTCAACTGATTTCGATAGTTTTCCGTCGTTTGATTTGTAATTTGAAGATGTTGATAACTAACACCTTGTATTTATTGTTATTTCCTAATGTTACATCAGTAAACCAGTGATTTGTTAATTGATACAATTTAAAAACAAAGATTCGTCAACTCGAGTACAATTCCTAGGAATAGGGGTGGAGCCCCATCTGTGGCACAGCGTAGAAGCATCGGCAGCGTTGCTGTCGCGATCGGCCCGGAGAAGTGTCGCAAATGGAAAAAACGACACCCTCTAGTGTAGTTAGACAGTTTCTTGGCACCGGAAAAAGGCCTATAGTTTTCCGTCGTTTGATTTGTAATTTGATGTTGATAACTAACAACTTGTATTTATTGTTATTTCCTAATGTTACATCAGTAAACCAGTGATTTGTTAATTGATACAATTCAAAAACAAAGATTCGTCAACTCGAGTACAATTCCTAGGAATGGGGGTGGAGCCGCACCTGTGGCAATAGCGTAGAAGCATCGACAGCGTTGCTGTCGCGATCGGCCCAGAGAAGTGTCGCAAATGGAAAAAACGACACCCTCTAGTGTAGTTAGACAGTTTCTTGGCACTGGAAAAAAGGCCTAATGTTGATCTTGTTTGGCCTTGATAGGTAGTGTAGATAGACAAGAGTTTGAAAGTAATTATCTGTCTCTGGAATTTGAAAAGGTGTAATATATTAATATGTAGATCAATAAAATGTTCTGAAATGTAAACATTTTTCACCAGGCGCCGAAGCACTCCCATCAGCGTTTAAGCATTTCATGGCCCGTAGGCCTACCCATCGCTTCCATTATTCAGGTTTCTTTTTGTGATTTGTTAATATATGAAAGGTTAAACCTTTCTTTCCCATCAAAATTCAGCGACTTTGTAAGCAAATCACAGTGATTTTTCGAACGAATGAGAGTTTGTTTTCACCAAGTTCTCGTTGCTAGGGGCGGTTGCTAGGTGCCGCGCCGTATATGCGACCAAGGCCTATATAAGTATATATTGACAGCTGGTTTTGTTCATGTGATACGATACTTTGATTCGATGGTGATCCGGCCACTGACTTAAAATAATTGTAATTATTTAGCGCTGCTGATAAAGTCTGACGTTCAGTATGTACTGATTTATTGAACAAATATGTATGACTCTGTAAAGAGCGGCCCCCAAATTGTCCGGTGTGGCTCGACTATGGGAACTTGATGCTCATTTGCCTCTTGTAATAATAAACGCTAGTATCAAGCTCAATACATTACAGTCAATAATAGTATAGCAGGGCAGTCTTGGCGTATTAAGAAACACTTTACGTTTGATATGGCGGGAATGATAAATCACCAAATAATCCCAGGAATGAGGGAAAAATCATTTTTACTATGGTTCTTACTTGTAATGTAATATCCTTTTTACAGGTTTAGTATTTCCTAATGTCTCTGCGTGTACCGATAGAAAAATTCATTATATTTTGAAATACATATTTTAACTCAATATATAATGCATTAGTAAAAAAACGGGTGACAATACAATAATTATTTTCCCCCCTCCTTTGGTAGAAAATGGTTCATAATTTGTATGCGATACCATAATTTGGTACCTAGCCACTGCCGTGTCAATAATATATCTATTAACAATAATAGATATATTGAATTAAATTTAAAATTCTGTCTCTCGGTTGCTGGACTACTATGTTCCTCACACAGTGGTGTGACTTTTGCTTATTTCCACAAATATGCTGTAGAAATGGATTCATTTCATTTCTTTAGAATTAAGATACATCCGTATCCCAATGTTTGTCGTCATTAATGTGTCCGTTTCTACCAGAGAAGTAAATTACATACATCCATTTTTTTCAAAACACAGATAGGAACTAAAAATGTCAAATAGGCATTCTATACTCATTTTATACAAGTTGATATTCGTTCTATATTCTGATGTGCCAGGATTTAGTTCAGATATTATTTACTATTATCTCATTCACATCACGGGAACGCACTCGCACACAGTATGTTGACGTCGGAAGAACGGTAGTAGCAGCTGATAGGTAGGTCTCGTCGCCTTTACCAAACAGTTGTAAGGCAAGCCTTTAAGAAGGTAGCATTTTACGTTACATTGATAAACACTATTTATATACATGTAGTAAGAATTAAGAACTTATTCTCCAATTCTGACTTTTCTACTAAAGATTTAATTGGACTATGAAGTTATGGACGAGTATTTCGAAAAATTGTTTTGATGAAATATTTTACTTTCACATAACATTAAAAACATGCAGAGCAGTTTTTCCCAGTAACTGTTTGGAAACGTGTATTCTCGATACAAATGAGCCAGTTACCTTGCAATTATTAATTCCTTATTTCAATTATTCACACTATAACAAGCATGAATCTTGGGCATTAATGGAAATGCAACCCCACACCTAATGTAAAGAATGATAGTTTTCTTTTATTCCAATTTCTGCGCAAATTGATAATAACGGAGTTATGGAGGTTATGAAATCCACAATTTTCTGGAGCTGCCGTGACCTTACGCCTCCAGCGCCGCGACAAAATGACAAAAAGTTATGAGTGACGGGAAATCGAAGATTATTCCTTATTTCAATTATTCACATAACAAACACGAATCTTGGGTATTAATGGAAATCACGGTAATTTTCTATATTACCTTTGCCTCTCCGATATCGATGATTTTGGTATCGTTGGATTCCTCTCACAGTCCACATTGCAAATATATAGTTTTGATTGTGCAGAAACCGCCCTGTTAGCGACAAACTTGGCCCCGATAGCAGGGGAGGGCATGAAAGGTTCCAGGGAAAATGCGGGGTTGAATAACACTAATATAACCCACAGTGAAAATAACCATGGTTATTCACATTACTTTCCCCCCCTGGGGGGCTGCCGTCCCCCAACCCCCACCGAGGAAGCAAAACCTCCACCATGTATTCACGGTAGGATAGAGTGTTACACAGTTATCGGCGATCTCGGAGCGGCGGACGTATTAGAATTACCTCGTAACATTCCCACTGAATCAGCATACTAACCTTGACATAGTCAGCATTGTATACAATGGAAAGTCATGGGAATAACCATGGTTATTTTCAATGTGGGTTATATTATTAGGGTAATTTTCTATATTACGTCCGTCGCTCCGACATTGTCGCCCCTGCTATCAGGGCCAAGTTTGCCGCTAACGGGGGGGTTTCCGTGCAATAAAAACTATATATTTGCAATGTGGATAGTGAGAGGAATCCAACGATACGAAAATCGTCGATATTGGAGAGGCGAAGGTAATGTAGAAAATTACCGAAATCACTGTGAAATAACAACAAAATAACGAAGCAAGCTTACTAAATACACATTACGGTGTACTGCCAATGGAAGTACAATACCCACACTGTAAGAAATTGTGTCATTACTGAAATGACAAGTCACCAGTGGGTTTGTGGAACATGAAAAAAGAATTCAAAAGACAAAACGAAGAAAGTGTAACTAGCGATCGCAATTCCCGCCAACCACGACCTGGAATACTCCGACAATCCCAGTGAC
>NC_091566.1:13221010-13226010 GCF_042767895.1 Penaeus vannamei | reverse complement strand
GCTTTGGGTCATTGTAGAGCTCCGTCGTGAGTTCGGACGTGGGCTGATTGCAGCCTACATCAACCTCAAGAAGGCATTCGATACAGTGCATTGGGAATCACTCTGGGAGATCCTGAGACTAAGAGGAATTCCAACAAGGATTATTGAACTAATAGCAAACCTATATACTGGTACTGAAAGTGCTGTAAAGTGTGGTGGGGGCCTGCCGAGCTTCTTTCCTGTCAGTTCAGGAGTGAGGCAAGGCTGTGTACTTGCACCAACACTTTTCAATACTTGCATGGACTGGATACTAGGCAGAGCTACTGTTCAAAGTCATTGTGGAGCAACACTGGGTAGTGTTAAACACCCTAATAGGAGATTTTGAAAATATGTCACATTTACAAGAACCACATGAAAATATTGCAAATCCTTGTGGCAGCATGTAATAGAACTATTATTCAGCTACAAAATGAGCCATAATACGTTAAAATCGGACTGAAAATACGTGTGCTATGTGTAAAAATATGAAGGACCTAATAATCGCGATCTTTTTCCTATTTATTATTTATACATTTTGCATGGCAAATCATGTGCGAAATACTTGTTTTTGATATAATTATCTATTACATACCTATTATTGTTGCTCTGATGGGGTTTTACAACGTATAATATTGGTTGAAAGAATAACTTTTCTCCAGTCGGACGGGAATCATATTGTCCTTTTTCTCGGCGCGGCTTGGCCGTCAAAGAGTGATGGCTCACACCCTTTACCTATGGAGAGAAAGAATGCACAACTCTACGGGGCCGCGTAGCCATTTTTCACACTCAAACCCGTGACATGGTTAAAAGTACTTTTAAGCTTAGGACAATCATCTGTAATAGAATGTACATTATTCATGAAGTTATATGTTTCTTATGTGAACCTAAATTCCGTAATATCAATGGATATAAGCGCATGAAGTACAGAATACATAATAATACACTACTCACATATGGATAGACACACAATTAAATTCATATCATGGAATATGCGTAGTATTAAACCAAGGCTGAGTGACCTAGAGTTTTATATTCGTAAATATAATATTGATGTGATTTGCGTGCAAGAACCTTTTGCTGCTGCTGCTAAAATGAAAATTGCACCTTCAATTAAGGGATATCATTCTTATGTGAATACAGCCATGACTGGATTGTTGACATATGTGAAGGTAACATTGCCACATAAATTAGTTAAAAAATCCGAGAACACTGATGTTCAATTTCATCATTTAAAAATTCAGACTGCCTCTGGGTATTTTTCACTATATAATATATATGCCAGATCGTCAAAATCTCTGGCTGTTTCTTTACCCAATTTTCACAACCAAGGCACGTTATGCATGGGCGACCTTAATGCAAGGCACCCACACTTTGGAGACAGCCAGCGTAATAGTAATGGGGAAGAATTCAAACATTTCATTAATAGTAGATCACTAACAGTATATGACACAGAAATAGAAACTCATTTGGGAGGTGGCAGGTTAGATTACGTATTTGGCAAAAATCTAGTTCATGGTAATGTCTGTACTTCACTGGTACGAGAATTAGTTAGTGACCACTTTGCAATCCGAACTGACTATACTGTTGACAGCAACTCAGCCCCTAAAACACCTAGGCTTAGAATAATCATCCCACCGGGCCTGGAGCATCACTTCAAGGCACGTGTCTTTGATTGGTACAACACATATGAAGTAACAACAGTTGAAAATTTCTCTCAGGATTTAATCAAAGTTGTCACTGACTACTATAACACATGGGTCTGTTCACGAAAACTCTCGAAGAAAAAGAGCCCCCAAGCCCCCCATGCTCCGAGGTGGATCAATGACCCAATTCTAGCCAAGGAACATCAACGAGTTCAGGAGCTTGCCAATTGCTATAAAGATAACAAGACGTCAGACAATCTTATTCAGTTTCTTAAAGCCAATAAAGAATTCAGAGAACTAAAAACTGAGATTCGTAGTAAACACTGGGAACAATTTTTGCAAAGCATCAATAGTCAAACTTCCATGGCTGATGTATGGAGAAAGATTAATAGGCTGACAGGTAAAGCTCCCACAACACCGCAGTTTCACAGCCCACAAGAACAGGCTAATATGCTACTGGAGCAGTGGGCTGAAAACTCTCAGCTGAGCTCACTTCCACAAGGGATAAAAGACCATCTCGACAAGTCAAAAATAGATAGGAAATTCAATATAGCAGTAGCCTGTGCTGCTATTGACCCATCCGACTTTGCCGAAATAACCGAGTGGGAACTGAGAAATGCCCTTGTGAAAGGCAAGGCAACAGCCCCTGGAGAGGATGGCATTACTTACAGTGTTCTTCGCCTCATTGCGCAGGTGCTAGGCAACCCACTCTTACACCTGTATAGACTCAGCCTATCACAAGGAATCCTCCCAAGCTCCTGGACTAAAAGTTTAATCATCCCTATACCCAAATCCAACACTGACAAATACAGACCAATTTCCTTGACCTCCTGTCTGTGCAAAGTACTTGAGAGAATAATTCTGAACAGACTCATGTACCGTATACATGCTAAGTTATCCCCCAGACTGTATGGATTTCTCCCAGGACGTAGCAGTCAGCATTGTTTTGCAGAATACTTAACAAACTCAATACCAGGCATGCAAACCGTATTTCTTGATCTTCAATCTGCCTTTGATATTGCAAACAGAGAAATGATCCTTGAGCAACTAGCTAGCTTTGGTATTCAGGGAAAACTGTTAACATGGATTCAAATGTATCTATCCAATCGATCGGCTCAGGTTTTCTTCAGGGGTGTTAAGAGTATTCATGCAAAAGTGTTTGAACTCGGCACACCTCAGGGAGGCGTACTTAGTCCCATGCTATTTAACATCCTAATGCATAGATTACTAGGCGATATACCACTTGAGGGCAGTGACTCCATTATTTGCTATGCCGATGATATTTGCATTAAATCCTCATCCGAGGAGAGAATGCAACAGATCCTTGATGTGCTTTCAGCAAGGGCTACAGAGTGTGGCTTGATAATATCGACTGAAAAAACCAAGGCACTTAACCCTAAAACAATCCCTCTGCCAAGGTTTCACATCAATGACGTTGAGCTAGATCTCTGTCACCAATACAAATATCTCGGGGTGGCTGTTAATGATGCAGAGTTCATACAAAACCTGAAGAAAAGGCTGTGGGAACGTCTGAAGCCACTTAGGACACTTGTCGGCAAAGACCATGGTATTAATGTCAATATTGCTAGACTCTTTTACCTGTCATACATACGGTCGGTCATAGATTATCATGCATTGCACCTAGTATTATACAAGGAATCAGAGTTGGCTAGTTTAGAAATTGTACAAAATGAGGCCATGAGGCTTATTCTCGGCGCCCCTAAGACAACGAGGATTGTGAATATGAGATCAGAACTTAATTTGCCGTCTGTCTATGAAAGAATATTATACATAAACACATTTAGCGTCAAAGCAATAAGAGAACCCCTCTATTGTACAGAGTTCCAAAGACAACTAAAACATAGAATAGTGGAGCTAACTTTGAATGGCAACATCGATTCAAATTCAAATCCATGGCAACAAGTAACATGTAAGCACTTGTCTCAGCTGAACATATCCATAACTAAGACCCTACATGGACGTTCTGCTCCACCGTGGAAAATGTCGGACCTAAGTATATTTTATACGACTGCCCCCAAAAAAGACAGTGTCCCCCCTGCTGTACTTATGCAGTATGCTTTAGCAATTATCAATGAGCACCTTGAAACTATGCCCAATGCGTATGAATGCTACACTGATGGATCCTTGCAGTCTAGGAGTAGAGCAGGATGCGCTTTTGTCGTATATAAAAACAATATTTTGCAGCACCAGGATTGTAGGCGGGTTCATGACTGGGCTAGCACTACGCAAACTGAGTTGGCAGGAATGCTCATAGCCACTGAATTTCTATTAAGTCAAGGCTCAGGAGTCATTTTCTGCGACTCACAGAGTGCTCTCCAGGCATTGAACACACTAGACAAAGGTGCAGGAAATATTGCAAATGACATAAGGATAAATGTGTATCGTGCAAAAGAACGAGGCCATGATATACGTTTTGTGTGGATACCATCGCATGTTGGAATCCCCAGGCATGATCATGCTGACCGCCTAGCAAAATCAGCATGTGACAAGCAAAGTGTTGATATAGATCTTGGAGTACCTCTTGCTAGGATTTCACACATAATTAAAACTTCCTTCAAAGAGGACTTGTCTGACTTGATCAATTCTCAACGGCCTGAAAGCTGTAGCATAAAGCACTATGACAGGTTTATGCAAGATGTTTTCATCTATGGTTTATACAAAACAAGAACAAGACAGTGTGATATTGTGACCGCAAGAATCAGGCTGGGATATAGATTGTACTGGCAGGTCAGTACAGCCTGTAATATTGAAGAAACGAAGTGTAAATTATGCAATGAAGAATATAAGCGAACACTTGTACATTATATCTCAGAGTGCCATGTAATACAGCCTTTCAGACCACCTAGCATGAGGTATGGAGAACTATGTAACTACTTCATATCATCTGATGTCTTGGAAGATATAATTATGTTATATCCTAAATTTGGAATGTAGTATCACATGACCACATATCAAATGTTACATTGCCTTTCCACGCCCAAGCCGTATGCCGGCTTGACAGATGAGTAGATAAATTACTGATCGTTCTTTTCCTTTAAATGATATATTTTAGACCGTAATAATTTTATGATATAGATTTATTCTGTAATACTATTATATAATGCTTTGACCATGTATCAAATGTACTACAGCTTGCCCACGCCTGTGCAGTTAGCCAGGGTGGTAAATAAAGGACTAAACTAAAACTAAACCCGTGAAAGTCGAAAAACGAGTACATTGCGGTGTAAAAATATGTATATAAGGTACATAAGCATATATAGATAATTTTCGTGTACCCTATGACCTTTTGTTTATTTATATTGTTACTTCCGTTTGTTT
>NC_091566.1:13193510-13196010 GCF_042767895.1 Penaeus vannamei | reverse complement strand
GAGAGAGAGAGAGAGAGAGAGAGAGAGAGAGAGAGAGATTTAAGGTTTAACTTCAGGTTGGCTGTTGGGGTGGGAGCCTGGAACATCCAGTCATTAGATCAGTATGATAGATTACCCCTGCTATCAAGGAAACTGAAACTGTTAGGAGTTGAGTTTGCTGCCCTCCAGGAGGTGAGAAGATCTGGTAGTGGCACAATTGGTATGGGTGAGTACACTTATTATTATTAGTCAGGCCAAAGCAATGGTCACCAACTCCAGGGAGTAGACATAGCTATCTCCAGCCAACTTCAACCTTCGATAGTAAAGGCTTCTCCAGTTGATGAGCATATTATGGCACTGAGACTGAAGCATGCTTTTGGCTTTGTTTCTCTTATTGCTGTGTATGGTCCTACTGATGTCTGTCTGTGCCCAAGTCTCTGATCAGTTAACAGTGCTCAAAACCTGACACACCCTATAGCTGTATGGAATTCTTTTAAGTGTGAAACACTCAATGCAGCCCAGGAGTCTATTGGCGAACGCCCAAAGACAAGACAGAATTTCATCTCCTGCAGATACTGGAGGCCACAGATGCATATTGCATGGCTTGTCTGAATGGCAGTTGTGATTTGCACCGTGCCTTGGTGTGCAGGGCTTCAAAATATATACATACATATATATATATGTATATGTATATATATATATATATATATATATATATATATATATGTATATTTATATTTGTATATATATGTATATACATATATACACACACACACACACACACACACACACACACACACATATATATATATATATATATATATATATATATATATATATATATATATATATATATATATATATATATATTTATTTATATATTTATTTATATATTTATTTATATATATATATATATATATATATATATATATATATATATATATATATATATATATATATATATATATATATATATATATATATATATATAGTGTGTGTGTATATATATATATGTATATACATTTATATACAAATATAAATGTACACACAAACACATATATATATATATATATATATATATATATATATATATATGTGTTTGTGTGTACATTTATATTTGTATATAAATGTATATACATATATATATATACACACACACTATATATATATATATACATACATACGTAATATATATATATATATATATATATATATATATATAGATACATAATATATATATATATGTTTATATATTTATATATATATGTTTATATATTTATATATATATGTTTATATATTTATATATATATGTTTATATATTTATATATATATATTTATATATATATATTTATATATATATTTATATATATATATATATATATATATATATATATATATATATATATATATATATATATATAAATATATATATATATATATATATATATATATATATATATATATATAATGTATATACATATATATGTATATATAAGGAACAGTTCTTCAGGAATCCTGCTGAGGAGGTAGAAGACCATTTCCTGTTAACTCATAAGTTAGCTCCAACACTTTTCAACACTTGCAAGGACTGGATAATGGGTAGAGCCACTGTCCAAAGTCACTATGGAGCACCATGGGATGATATCAAGTGATAGTGTTGCTGTCCTAGCTGAGTGTCTGGAATCTCTGGTGGTGGCTTTTAAAGGGCATATGTGAAGTATATATATCGTGCATTGTTTTTTCTTTGAATATTGTCCAATAATGTATGGTTAGCCTATTCATGCAAAAAAAAATTTGAAGAGACCCTCTGGTATCCCCAAAATTCCCATAGCAATGCCCTTAGAAATGAAGATCCAAAACTCGGGGGTCTTTGGCAATATCCAGTTGTGACGTCATACCCGGAAACAGGGAGAATCTTGTTGAATAGCATGATACACACAGAGCACCGCGAGTCAAGGATATCTCAGAATTGTTTCAAGCTATTAAAGTTTGTAACAAAGGATGCCACGGCGTTGTGTAGCAATTCATTGTTTCCATTCATGTCACCAGCTATTTGAATGGCCAAAAGACTGCGACAGAGCAAGGAAGTGGACACGTTTTGTGCATGCCAAGTGGAGCAACTTTCAGCCTGTGCCAACCAGTGTACTTTGTCTGAAACACTTTGAGCCTGATTGCTTTGCAAACAGAATGGCTTATGACATGGGATTTGCAAAACGGTAGGCCATTTCCAATTTATATTTGTCATGATCACAACAGTGAAAACAAACTCTGAAAGAGTGCTTTTGATTGGCAGCGTAGCAAACATTCATTGCGTAGGTAAGACAGTGTGCCAATTGCATTGCACGTGTGCATGTATTACTACACAGAGGAAGGGTAGGTACACCCCAAAAAGCACAACACAATAAATACCGATGCCCTTCCACTCGCGAATGGATGTTGGCCTACGCCATGGGTGCAGACAAGAGATAGCTCAGCCTGCAGAAATTTTGTATCATACAGAAGCGGAATCACACTTTCGACT
>NC_091566.1:13170401-13178010 GCF_042767895.1 Penaeus vannamei | reverse complement strand
GTTAGACACATGGTCCTGCCAACAGTACCCCACGATCTGGTGCAAGAACCTATTACAAAAGGTATCAAGATGAGACTCCAGGGCACTGGATAATGTCCAGGCTTCACTACCGTAGAGCAAAACTGGCATTATCAGGGCCTTGAAAACCCGTAGCTTGGTCCTTCTGCACTGGTCCTGGCATCTCCAAATACTCTTGTCGAGAGAGTTCATGACCCCTGCTGCCAGGCCAATCCATCTGCTGACTTCCTGGTCTGACAGCCCAGTTATGAACTGCACTACCAAGGTATGTAAAGCTCTCTGTGACTTCAATGTCCTCGCCGCAAGCACGTACCGACTGAACAGGTTCTCCTAGCAAGTCCCCAAAGTCCTGGATCTTGGTCTTGGTCCAAGAGACCTCTAGATCCAAGGGCTTCTCATTACTAAATGCATCGAGAGCCACCACTAGGGTTTCCAAAGACTCAGATGGAATAGCAACATCATCGGCAAAGTCAAGGTCTGTAACCTTAAGGGGATCGTCTGCTTTTTTTTCGGCAATTTTCGCCCATCTTGCCGAAATTGAGATAAATACATCTTCAAGGAGTTTCTAGGCGAATCTCCCCTGAAAATTTCAAGGCCCGACCGTTATTTTTTTATGGTAGCAGCGATTTTCGATGTCGACTGAAATATTTTTTTCACATTGCCTTAGAAAATGATAAAAGATAATAATAAATTATTTTCTGAAAGCTTATCAAATTTCACATGGGATGAGACCAACTTTTTGGAATAATTTCAAAACGGCAAGCGTCCAAAAAACGATAATGAAGAAATTTTCCATACAAATAAATAAACATGTCATTCATATGGTTATTTCATTTTCTTTATGTTTTCATCATACATAGTTTGATCTATGAGCAAAACATGTCGAAAATGCAAACCTCCTCCCCCATGAAGGATAGTTTTGCCAAATGTTCTGGATCACCACCAAAATTTTATGGAATATCAATTAGGCTAAGACAAACCTCAGGTAAAAATTTTATTCAAATCTGTTCATAACTTTTCAAGTTAGAAAAAAAAATCCTGGATACAAACCATGGTCCACATCACCACCAAAGGACAATAAGCGTCTAAGTTAGGTTAAAACACACCTTTGGTTAAAATCTCATTAAAATGTGTTCATAACTTTTATAAATATTAGAAAACACAAAAAAACAAACAAACAAACGGAAGTAACAATATAAATAAACAAAAGGTCATAGGGTACACGAAAATTATCTATATATGCTTATGTACCTTATATACATATTTTTACACCGCAATGTACTCGTTTTTCGACTTTCACGGGTTTAGTTTTAGTTTAGTCCTTTATTTACCACCCTGGCTAACTGCACAGGCGTGGGCAAGCTGTAGTACATTTGATACATGGCCAAAGCATTATATAATAGTATTACAGAATAAATCTATATCATAAAATTATTACGGTCTAAAATATATCATTTAAAGGAAAAGAACGATCAGTAATTTATCTACTCATCTGTCAAGC
The DNA here is from genome assembly GCF_042767895.1 of Penaeus vannamei. Classification (NCBI taxonomy): domain Eukaryota; kingdom Metazoa; phylum Arthropoda; class Malacostraca; order Decapoda; family Penaeidae; genus Penaeus; species Penaeus vannamei. Next base: position 13,176,491 of record NC_091566.1, on the reverse strand, counting down.
CGGCATACGGCTTGGGCGTGGAAAGGCAATGTAACATTTGATATGTGGTCATGTGATACTACATTCCAAATTTAGGATATAACATAATTATATCTTCCAAGACATCAGATGATATGAAGTAGTTACATAGTTCTCCATACCTCATGCTAGGTGGTCTGAAAGGCTGTATTACATGGCACTCTGAGATATAATGTACAAGTGTTCGCTTATATTCTTCATTGCATAATTTACACTTCGTTTCTTCAATATTACAGGCTGTACTGACCTGCCAGTACAATCTATATCCCAGCCTGATTCTTGCGGTCACAATATCACACTGTCTTGTTCTTGTTTTGTATAAACCATAGATGAAAACATCTTGCATAAACCTGTCATAGTGCTTTATGCTACAGCTTTCAGGCCGTTGAGAATTAATCAAGTCAGACAAGTCCTCTTTGAAGTTTTAATTATGTGTGAAATCCTAGCAAGAGGTACTCCAAGATCTATATCAACACTTTGCTTGTCACATGCTGATTTTGCTAGGCGGTCAGCATGATCATGCCTGGGGATTCCAACATGCGATGGTATCCACACAAAACGTATATCATGGTCTCGTTCTTTTGCACGATACACATTTATCCTTATGTCATTTGCAATATTTCCTGCACCTTTGTCTAGTGTGTTCAATGCCTGGAGAGCACTCTGTGAGTCGCAGAAAATGACTCCTGAGCCTTGACTTAATAGAAATTCAGTGGCTATGAGCATTCCTGCCAACTCAGTTTGCGTAGTGCTAGCCCAGTCATGAACCCGCCTACAATCCTGGTGCTGCAAAATATTGTTTTTATATACGACAAAAGCGCATCCTGCTCTACTCCTAGACTGCAAGGATCCATCAGTGTAGCATTCATACGCATTGGGCATAGTTTCAAGGTGCTCATTGATAATTGCTAAAGCATACTGCTTAAGTACAGCAGGGGGGACACTGTCTTTTTTTGGGGCAGTCGTATAAAATATACTTAGGTCCGACATTTTCCACGGTGGAGCAGAACGTCCATGTAGGGTCTTAGTTATGGATATGTTCAGCTGAGACAAGTGCTTACATGTTACTTGTTGCCATGGATTTGAATTTGAATCGATGTTGCCATTCAAAGTTAGCTCCACTATTCTATGTTTTAGTTGTCTTTGGAACTCTGTACAATAGAGGGGTTCTCTTATTGCTTTGACGCTAAATGTGTTTATGTATAATATTCTTTCATAGACAGACGGCAAATTAAGTTCTGATCTCATATTCACAATCCTCGTTGTCTTAGGGGCGCCGAGAATAAGCCTCATGGCCTCATTTTGTACAATTTCTAAACTAGCCAACTCTGATTCCTTGTATAATACTAGGTGCAATGCATGATAATCTATGACCGACCGTATGTATGACAGGTAAAAGAGTCTAGCAATATTGACATTAATACCATGGTCTTTGCCGACAAGTGTCCTAAGTGGCTTCAGACGTTCCCACAGCCTTTTCTTCAGGTTTTGTATGAACTCTGCATCATTAACAGCCACCCCGAGATATTTGTATTGGTGACAGAGATCTAGCTCAACGTCATTGATGTGAAACCTTGGCAGAGGGATTGTTTTAGGGTTAAGTGCCTTGGTTTTTTCAGTCGATATTATCAAGCCACACTCTGTAGCCCTTGCTGAAAGCACATCAAGGATCTGTTGCATTCTCTCCTCGGATGAGGATTTAATGCAAATATCATCGGCATAGCAAATAATGGAGTCACTGCCCTCAAGTGGTATATCGCCTAGTAATCTATGCATTAGGATGTTAAATAGCATGGGACTAAGTACACCTCCCTGAGGTGTGCCGAGTTCAAACACTTTTGCATGAGTACTCTTAACACCCCTGAAGAAAACCTGAGCCGATCGATTGGATAGATACATTTGAATCCATGTTAACAGTTTTCCCTGAATACCAAAGCTAGCTAGTTGCTCAAGGATCATTTCTCTGTTTGCAATATCAAAGGCAGATTGAAGATCAAGAAATACGGTTTGCATGCCTGGTATTGAGTTTGTTAAGTATTCTGCAAAACAATGCTGACTGCTACGTCCTGGGAGAAATCCATACAGTCTAGGGGATAACTTAGCATGTATACGGTACATGAGTCTGTTCAGAATTATTCTCTCAAGTACTTTGCACAGACAGGAGGTCAAGGAAATTGGTCTGTATTTGTCAGTGTTGGATTTGGGTATAGGGATGATTAAACTTTTAGTCCAGGAGCTTGGGAGGATTCCTTGTGATAGGCTGAGTCTATACAGGTGTAAGAGTGGGTTGCCTGGCACCTGCGCAATGAGGCGAAGAACACTGTAAGTAATGCCATCCTCGCCAGGGGCTGTTGCCTTGCCTTTCACAAGGGCATTTCTCAGTTCCCACTCGGTTATTTCGGCAAAGTCGGATGGGTCAATAGCAGCACAGGCTACTGCTATATTGAATTTCCTATCTATTTTTGACTTGTCGAGATGGTCTTTTATCCCTTGTGGAAGTGAGCTCAGCTGAGAGTTTTCAGCCCACTGCTTCAGTAGCATATTAGCCTGTTCTTGTGGGCTGTGAAACTGCGGTGTTGTGGGAGCTTTACCTGTCAGCCTATTAATCTTTCTCCATACATCAGCCATGGAAGTTTGACTATTGATGCTTTGCAAAAATTGTTCCCAGTGTTTACTGCGAATCTCAGTTTTTAGTTCTCTGAATTCTTTATTGGCTTTAAGAAACTGAATAAGATTGTCTGATGTCTTGTTATCTTTATAGCAATTGGCAAGCTCCTGAACTCGTTGATGTTCCTTGGCTAGAATTGGGTCATTGATCCACCTCGGAGCATGGGGGGCTTGGGGGCTCTTTTTCTTCGAGAGTTTTCGTGAACAGACCCATGTGTTATAGTAGTCAGTGACAACTTTGATTAAATCCTGAGAGAAATTTTCAACTGTTGTTACTTCATATGTGTTGTACCAATCAAAGACACGTGCCTTGAAGTGATGCTCCAGGCCCGGTGGGATGATTATTCTAAGCCTAGGTGTTTTAGGGGCTGAGTTGCTGTCAACAGTATAGTCAGTTCGGATTGCAAAGTGGTCACTAACTAATTCTCGTACCAGTGAAGTACAGACATTACCATGAACTAGATTTTTGCCAAATACGTAATCTAACCTGCCACCTCCCAAATGAGTTTCTATTTCTGTGTCATATACTGTTAGTGATCTACTATTAATGAAATGTTTGAATTCTTCCCCATTACTATTACGCTGGCTGTCTCCAAAGTGTGGGTGCCTTGCATTAAGGTCGCCCATGCATAACGTGCCTTGGTTGTGAAAATTGGGTAAAGAAACAGCCAGAGATTTTGACGATCTGGCATATATATTATATAGTGAAAAATACCCAGAGGCAGTCTGAATTTTTAAATGATGAAATTGAACATCAGTGTTCTCGGATTTTTTAACTAATTTATGTGGCAATGTTACCTTCACATATGTCAACAATCCAGTCATGGCTGTATTCACATAAGAATGATATCCCTTAATTGAAGGTGCAATTTTCATTTTAGCAGCAGCAGCAAAAGGTTCTTGCACGCAAATCACATCAATATTATATTTACGAATATAAAACTCTAGGTCACTCAGCCTAGGTTTAATACTACGCATATTCCATGATATGAATTTAATTGTGTGTCTATCCATATGTGAGTAGTGTATTATTATGTAATCTGTACTTCATGCGCTTATATCCATTGATATTACGGAATTTAGGTTCACATAAGAAACATATAACTTCATGAATAATGTACATTCTATTACAGATGATTGTCCTAAGCTTAAAAGTACTTTTAACCATGTCACGGGTTTGAGTGTGAAAAATGGCTACGCGGCCCCGTAGAGTTGTGCATTCTTTCTCTCCATAGGTAAAGGGTGTGAGCCATCACTCTTTGACGGCCAAGCCGCGCCGAGAAAAAGGACAATATGATTCCCGTCCGACTGGAGAAAAGTTATTCTTTCAACCAATATTATACGTTGTAAAACCCCATCAGAGCAACAATAATAGGTATATAATAGATAATTATATCAAAAACAAGTATTTCGCACATGATTTGCCATGCAAAATGTATAAATAATAAATAGGAAAAAGATCGCGATTATTAGGTCCTTCATATTTTTACACATAGCACACGTATTTTCAGTCCGATTTTAACGTATTATGGCTCATTTTGTAGCTGAATAATAGTTCTATTACATGCTGCCACAAGGATTTGCAATATTTTCATGTGGTTCTTGTAAATGTGACATATTTTCAAAATCTCCTATTAGGGTGTTTAACACTACCCAGTGTTGCTCCACAATGACTTTGAACAGTAGCTCTGCCTAGTATCCAGTCCATGCAAGTATTGAAAAGTGTTGGTGCAAGTACACAGCCTTGCCTCACTCCTGAACTGACAGGAAAGAAGCTCGGCAGGCCCCCACCACACTTTACAGCACTTTCAGTACCAGTATATAGGTTTGCTATTAGTTCAATAATCCTTGTTGGAATTCCTCTTAGTCTCAGGATCTCCCAGAGTGATTCCCAATGCACTGTATCGAACGCCATCTTGAGGTTGATGTAGGCTGCAAGCAGCCCACGTCCGAACTCACGACGGAGCTCTACAATGACCCAAAGCGCTAGGATACGGTCTATTGTGGACTTACCACGAATGAATCCAGATTGCTCCGGCCTCTGATGCCTCAGTAGATGCTCTCTAATACGTCTCAGAAGGATGTGGGCAAGAACCTTGCCTGGTACACTGAGCAGTGTGATGCCGTGGTGATTGCTGCAGTCCCATCAGTCCCCCTTCCCCTTCCAGAGAGGGATGACCAAACCCCTCAACAGATCAGGGGGAATGGTACCGGACTGCCAGATGGCACCCAGTGCCATAGGTTCACCACCAGCCTGTAACAGTTCTCCCATTGCTTTACCACTCTTCAGCTTGGAGATCACCTCCCCAACTTCAGCTTGGGAGGGTGGGTCCTCGCTAATGGGTGGGTCCGGCAGCAGAATCACGGCACTATCCGCATCCAAGTTAATTGTACGAGGGTCAACCTGATACAACTGCTCAAAATACTCAGCCCAACATTCCTGTGGCTTCTGGTGTCTTCTGAAAGAACCTTGCCTGGTACACTGAGCAGTGTGATGCCGTTGTGATTGCTGCAGTCCCATCAGTCCCCCTTCCCCTTCCAGAGAGGGATGACCAAACCCCTCAACAGATCAGGGGGAATGGTACCGGACTGCCAGATGGCACCCAGTGCCATAGGTTCACCACCAGCCTGTAACAGTTCACCCATTGCTTTACCACTCTTTAGCTTGGAGATCACCTCCCCAACTTCAGTTTGGGAGGGTGGGTCCTCGCTAACGGGTGGGTCCGGCAGCAGAATCACGGCACTACCTGCATCCAAGTTAACTGTAGAAGGGTCAACCTGATACAACTGCTCAAAATACTCAGCCCAACATTCCTGTGGCTTCTGGTGTCTTCTGAAAGATTAAATTCTGTCTTGCCCTCGGGCATTCTCAAATCGATTCTTGGACTGCATCAAACATTTCGCGTTTGAAGGTGTCCCACAGAAGTACAGGGTCCATCAGATTGTCAAGTGCTGTGAAGCGATCAGAGATTGTCTCAGCAAAGCTCTGAGCACAATCCCTCTCCTTCAGCCTGTCCAAATGAAACACCCTAGGGTAGTCATTGGGCCGCTAGGGAGTTTTGAAGTGAACCCGGAGGGTAGCCACAAGTTTGGCATAGAACATCTCTTTCACGTCGAGTTTACAAACATCGGTAGGAGCGTACACAGCAATAAGATACATGAAACCAAATGACAGCTTCAGTCTCATTACCATTATACGCTCATTGACTGGAGTGACCTCTACCACCAAGGGCTAGAGCCTACTGGAGATAGCTATGGCTACTCCCTGAAGATGGTGACCATCGCTGCGGCATGACTAATAATAGGTGTAGCCACTTACACTGATCATGCCGCTGCCAGGTCTTCTCACCTCCGAGAGAGCAGCCACCCCAACTCTCAGCCTCCCCAGTTCCCCTGCCTGAGGTT
>NC_091566.1:13129051-13157401 GCF_042767895.1 Penaeus vannamei | reverse complement strand
TTATTTTATGAATATCAAAATACAAAAAAAAATCTTTAGATATTGTAACATATTAATTATATTTATTAATCTGACCCTGTATATACAGAGAATGATTTTGTTGTAAGATGTATGTATTGCAATAAAGGCATTATTAAAAATAGGTGAACAAGAATTGTAGATCTTGTACAACATATAAATTTTCAAATATATTTTCTCTGATATGATTAGTTTTGTTCCATATTTTAATATGACGTTTAATATGCTAATATATCAATCAGTCTGTTGTGGAATATATAAGAATGTCTGAAAGTGAAATTACTATATGTCATAAAGCATGGAATTTTTGTTTTTGTCATTGTCTTGATTTATTGTAATATAAGGAATAGTTTAGCAGATGTAATTATGAAAGGATTTTGAATGTGGAGTAATGAATTATGTAGGGAACATATGGCTGAGACTTGTTCATTTTGCCAAGTATTTTTTTGCCAAAACAGAAACTATGTACATAGATTTGTTTAATATATTACAGAATTTGTGAATTTTTTTCCTTACATCCCGTAATTGTCCTTGTCTTTTTAACCAGCTATAACAGAACATGTTACAAGCCAAGTGGCAAATGTATGAACATATATATTTGAAACAGTTATGTGAAATTGGCCCTCTTACCATATTATTATATAGTTTGTATTATTCATTATTAAGGGGCAAAGTGGATTGGTATAAAAAATTGAAACCAATAAAAGTTATGTATTTTTAATGATAAGTAATTTCCTTTATCCAGTGGTAGACAGTCCACAACAAAAAGACATTTCAAATTTTATCATGCTAGCAAATCACTACTAGTTCCAACAGATATCCAATGCTGCCACCATTATCTATAATTGCATAAATGTGAAATTCTGTGTTTAATATTTTTTTGCATGTGCCGCCCCATACAAAATACAAATAACACAAGTAGGATTACCTCTGTAGTTTTGGCCCATACACAACACAAGTGACCCCCCCCCCCCCAATCCCTTGCCCATTGTTGTCGGGCAAGGGTCCCAATACAGGGGATCTCCCCTGCCTAGGGCCTCAGCCCTCGACAACTAATTTTACATGTTTTTTTCTTTCTCCAGCTTTTTGTTTCTGTCCCTTCTCCAAACCCTTCTACTATCTTCTTCCTAAGGTGTAAGAGCCGTGCTGAAAGGATGAAAGGATGACCTTGTGCCAGTCCTGAACGGCTTGCGGGAACTATGGGCACGGTACTTCCGATTTAATTGTCTAGCCCTTACCTTCAAGTGCATGAGGGTGGACCGTTTATAGTTTTATATGATCAAGGTTCCCCATGACCAGTAATTAAGATGTAATCCCCTTATTAGGGCCAATGAGGCTTGCCCCTTTATCAAATAGCCCCACCCCAGGCTCTCCTTTGACCACGACTCCGAACAATGAAACTGCTACCCACTCCTCAATGCCTATTAGTGCATTACCCACCCAAGCAGTCTCAATCTCCAGAAGACATTCCTCCCCACCCAACTCCCTCAAATTCATCAACTCTACCCCCACAACCTTCATCAAGCACCCCATCCTCCCTTATTACTACCTTACAGCCTTATTCTCCATCATTCCATAATACTCCCTCTTCCACACGTCCCTGACCATCCACCACCACCAACCCTACAGATATCTTAAATACTCTGTTTAGCCCAGCTAAATCGGACCGATTTTTCGTGAACCCTTCTACAGCTCCTTACTCAGGCGACACCTCTTCCAACAATGCCTCCAAAAACAAGTGGACAGAGTCCCTTTCTATACCAGACGCGAACGCTCCCGTCTTGTAAGTCAGATCAGAAACTGAATCTATAGCACTATCAAATATAACTGATCATTCTGGCAACCCCATTCTTGCAGAACCTCATTCAACCCTTAATACCTGTACTGGAACTATCTCTCTCTCCCCAGCAAACTACCCAGTCGATACCAAAGATTGGTCAGAATGTGGAGAAGACTTATTAGGATGCTTGAAAGACCAAGATGTGAAATTAGTACCTTGCTACACCATTCCTCCTAGAGGTCTACGAAAGAATCCGACCAACATTGCCAAAATTACCTTCCGTACACATGACCTTCCCTAACGTATCTACATTGGTGGACAATCCCTCCCTGTTCGACCATACCAACCCCCTCCCCGTCAATGTCAAAACTGTTGGCACTTTTGACATCCTGCCAAACACTGCCGTTCCACAGACCGATGCCCCATATGTGCCCAACCTGGTTATAACCGATCAAACTGCTCAGCACAAACACGTACATGTGCTAACTGCGGCGACCCCCATGATTTTATAGAGGCTGTCCCACTTACAAGTTTGAATCTGAGGTAGCAACTCTCAGATACAAAAATGGTCTCACTTTATGTGAAGTCAGACAGGAAGCACGTCGACAAGGTTTCTCTCATACTCCATACTCTAGTAACATCGTTTGCTCAGCCCCTCCCCCTCCACCCCAAGATGTCCCCATTTCCACTTCTACACTCTACCTCCCTCAGACCAATTCTTTTGCCACTCTAAATCCAGACACCCCAATCTCAACCACAGCTCCAATCTCAACTACAGCCCCAACCACTTCTACATTCTACCTCCCTCAGACCAATTCTTTTGCCACTCTAAATCCAGACACTCCAATTTCAACCACAGCTCCAATCTCAACTACAGCCCCAACCACTTCTACACTCTACCTCCCTCAGACCAATTATTTTGCCACTCTAAATCCAGACACTCCAATCTCAACCACAGCTCCAATCTCAACTACAGCCCCAACCACTTCTACACTCTACCTCCCTCAGACCAATTATTTTGCCACTCTAAATCCAGACACTCCAATCTCAACCACAGCTCCAAGCTCCCCGCACTACCCGCACTAGACAGACTAAACGTTCTAACCCTTCTTCCCCTACAGCACAATCACCTCCACCTACCTTTACCTTTATTCCTGAGACACCAGTCGCCCCCCCCCCTCATAAGACAACCTTTGTCCCACAAAACTGTACAACCAACTACACTGCAGAAACTATGGATGACATTCAAAGTTATATGTTTGAGACACAAGATCCCATAACTCATCCTCCTACCCCTCCTACCAATATTCCCCCTACACCCCTTCTTCCTACTCCCTCTCAACACAACCTAACCCCCTCAATTCCGTCCACCTCCGATATCCATCCTCCTGATATCCATCCCCCTCTTACTCATAGACCCCTACACCCCTTCCTCCTAATCCCTCCCAAGACAACATCCCCTTCAGCTCCAAATATCCATCCTTCCGATATCCATCCTCCCACCACTAATACTCCCCCAATACTCAACCCCAACTATACGCACATTCACCCTGCCTATTATACCCCCTCTATCCTTTCTAGTCCCTCCCGGATATACATGGGAATCACTCATGTTACAACAGTGCCCGTCCCCAGATTCGCTACCTTCTGATACTCCTCCTTTACTAGACCACTTCCCCTATAGTGACCACTTCCCAGTACTCCTTTCTCCTACTTCATATATACCACTTCCTAATGCTCCACACTGGTGCTCTGACAGAGCTGACTGGCATACTTTCACTTCACTCTCTACTATACCTATCCTTCCACCCCCCTTACCGTCCATTTCAGATATGCTACAATGTTTTACAACCACGATCCTAAGAGCTGCCTATACAGTCATTCCTCTAACTTCAAGATCTTATACCTCTAAATGTGTTTCATGGTGGAATTCTGATTGCACCAAAGCGCTTCGCTTAAAACGAGCAGCCTGGAACGGCTATCGCTACAAACGAGGCACCCCTCACCAGCTATCAGCCCTTATTTCCTTTAAAAGAGTATCTGCCCATCTTCGCCGTACAATCAGAAACGGTAAAACAAATAGCTGGCAAAATTATGTTTCCTCAGTTACATCTACATCTATTTCAGCTGTTTGGCGACGGATCCATAAATTATCAGGCAAACATCCCCCCCCCCATCCTGCACCCGTCCTCCATATTCGAGATATTCTCATCTATGAGCCTGTCGAAGTAGCTAATGAACTGGGCAACTATTTCAGCCAAGTCAGTAGTGGCCCCCACCTTTCCCCACATTTTCTTCCATTAAAGCCGTCAAGGAACACATCTCTATTACCTTCACCCTATCCTCTGACGAGTCCTATAATGCTCCTTTTTCTTGTGAACTCAACGTTGCATTACAGTCGTGCCGCAACACTCATGAAGACCCTGATGGTATTCACTATCGTATGCTCCGACACCTCCCATCTTCCTCTCTGTACTTCCTTTTAACTATTTTCAACCACATATGGAGGTCAGGAAATTTTCCTTCTCATTGGCGAGATGCTCTTATCCTACATTTCTTAAAACCAAATAAATCAGGTACCCTACCCCAAGATTACCGCCCCGTAGCTCTAACTAGCTGCTTATGCAAACTACTAGAACGAATGGGACCTCCATACCAGATCTCTGTCAATTCTTTCAGTCTGCAATATCAGTAACTTCTTGGGCCACTAACCTTGGCTTTCGCTTCTCTACCTCCGTCTTTCTCCATCCTTTTCCCTCGCTCACGTATAGCTCCCCAACCCCTACTCTTTTTATATAACGCTCCACTTCAATACCGTTCTTCTGGCAAATTCCTAGGCGTTATATTTGACTCCAAATTGTCCTGGCGAGACCATATCTTGTACATTAAAGAAAAAGCTCAACACCGCCTCCGAATCTTACAAACCCTTTCCCACAGCTCCAGGGGCTCAGGTCGCAAAACTCTCCTCCATTTTCATGTTACCTTGATCCTCTCCAATCTAGATTATGGATGCCATATCTACTCCTCTGCCTCAACCTCCCTTCTTGCTCATCTTGATGCAATCCACCACAGCGGCCTCCGCTTAACCCTTGGCATGCCATCCCTCTCTCGACGTCGAGCCCTTCTCTCTCCGATTCTATGTTCGATTTCACCAACTTTCCCTTACCAAACTAACTATTCCACAATCCTTGCTTCCTACCTTTACCTCTTCTCCACGTTTACCTACTCCTTTCCACATGGATACCCTCCTCTCCCATTCCCCCTTTCCTCACCTCCGACCTCTCCCACTTTCTATCCATTCCATTCCTCCATGGCTTATACCTAACCCCCATATTTGCTTTCAGTTTTTTCTGACCCACCAAAATCAGATATTCCCCCCTCTATCCTTCTCACTCATTTCCTTGACCATGTCTCCATCCATTCCTCCAGCATTCATGTTTACACTGACGGTTCCAAATCCATATCAGGAACTGGATTCGCAGTAACCTTCCCAAATTGCACTTTCAAATACACCCTCCCTCCTGAATCTAGTGTCCTTACTACAGAACTGTATGCACTCCTTTTTGCCTTAAGACGCATATACTCATCCTCCTCTTCCTCTTTCACTATTTTTACTGACCCGTAACTCTTTAACCCTCATAAAGTCTATGCACTCGACCAATCCCCTTGTCTGTAAGATCCAGAACTGGTTGTTCTATCTATCTACACGTCATAAATCTGTCAGAATTTGCTGGGTACCCACCCATATTGGAATCCCTGACAATTAACAGGCAGATGCTCTTGCACGCTATGCCGCAATGTCCACATCACCTCAACTACGCTTCTCACATATTCCAGTTACGGAGTACGGATTATTACCCCCACTTTAAAACCTTGTATACCCGATGGCAATATTTCTGGTCAAGCCTCCACAATAATAAATTACATAATGTAAAACCATCAATCTCCTTTTGGTCAGCTCCATTTCACAGGAACAGACGTTGGGAGACGACCCTCGCAACTTCAACCTTTCAACATTACTCTAGATAGTTGACGCATAGCAACTATATGACATCCCCCTTTATTATACCATCCTATAGTGCTATATGACAGATGTCTAGCACATTTATTTCTTTTTTAACCATTAACCATTATTAGGACCTTTTCATTTTTCTTTACATCCTGCAGAAAAGATTGAGAATATGTTTTAGGATCAGTATATTGCAGATACATTGTTAGAAATAATAGCGAAGTTTTGGTCCTAGGGTCCCAAGGTGCCTCTATTAGGCAGAGGTTTAAGGGTGCTTCAGGCTTCTTTGTGGGAATTTGAAAGGGATACTTGCTAGCACATGGAAGTAAAGCCATTAGTTACAGACAATTGTATAATGTATCAATTTCCAGCATGCAGGAAGAAGTATTGTACAATACCTGGTCCAGCTCTAACATCAGCTTTCAAGAGTTTATTTATGATAGTACTCCTTCCTCAGTGCCTCAGGAGCAAAGCTGTTTTTGCCAACCCTATTGGAATTAATATCAAATGACTGGAAGTGGTTTGACAGCTGTCTAACCAAGTTAGATAAAGTAGTGTCAAGGAGGGGCATAACAATCTGTTGTCATATGTGCTGTTTGATTTAATAGTCTGCATTTCAATGTTTGTATACTCTTACAGTACTTCTTACTGTCAAACATATCATTCTATCCTGTCCCCGCGTTGCTGAAGACCGTACCCTTACTTTCCCTCACATATCCCTTCTTCTTCGACCCCTCAACCTGTCGAACATCCTCACAGAATCCCCCACCTTTTCTATTGATAACCTATTCTCCTTCCTCAGATGCATACATATCCTTCATTTGATCTAACCATCCTTTGTCTTTAACCCTTCCTCTTTTCATCAACACCTATCCTACCCCATGTATCCCCTCTTTCTAATTTAACTACTATACTATCATACAATAAATGGCCGTTGAAATACTAACAAAGAACTAAAAAAAAATAAATCCCACAACAATACAATGCCATAGTGCTATATGACCTTTGATGTCTAGCACATTTATTTTCTTGTCATTATTACTTACTTACTTGCTATACTTGAGCCTCTAACCATTTTCTTCTTAAAATCAAAAGAAAGAAAAATATCTTCTTCAAGGGATTACCCATTTTAATAGAGACCCTGCCCTTTTAGAGTGTGTTCATGACACTGCTCTCTTCGCTAGAACACCCAAATATGGTACTTCAGCCACATTTTGAATGATCTCGGACTTATATTCACTTTCTTAAGGTAATTAGTTTAGCCATTTTTTTACCCTTTATTTTTTTCAAACCGTCAACGAGTTCGACGGACACACGCCGACGGGGGTTATGCACCACCTCCATGCCTGTTGAACCCATAAATAAAAATGACTTTCCCCCTGAGTTTCCTGACGGTTGTTTATGATCGCTATCATGAATTAAATATTTACTCCTGGAAGTTATAACATCTAGTAAATTATTTAACTTTTTAAGGATCAGGCAGTCATGTATAACCAGGCGGTTGTGTATAATCTGTCCATTTACTTGGCTTTCAGCATGCAAGGAGGCTCCCCAAATCCCTAGCTCTTTGTTGTCGTGAGGTAAGCTCTCTACCTTGGACTCAACTGATTTTGCCTTTGATTTTGCATGGTCTTTTCCTCTCCGCCTTTCCCAGTCCATTTTCATTCCCTTTTCTATTTTCTATCCATATTCTAAAGTGTGAGAGCCGTGCTAGGACGAAAAGCTGGCTTTGTATCAGTCTTGAACGGTCTTCGTACTCTGTTAGCTATTCCCTATTAACCCTTTTCACTACCATAGTAACCTACAGCGCTCTACAATCTTAGGTATCTTATTTTATCCTAATCGTCAACTCATTTTTACCTTTTCACCGTAATACTACATCATAGTGTTGCATGAATTTTCCTTACCTGTGGCTGCGCCCCCTAGCCTCACCCTATCGCTAAATGTTGAATCCGGCGCTAATAGCCTCGGATGTTGACGTGGTAGAAATTTTTGATGAATAATAAAAAAAAAAAAATAAGCAATTTTGTTATATATCATGCACTGGCGTGGCTACATATCCTCCTGAACAGACCATTAACCGGCTGTGCCTGTCAAGCACTCATCAAACATCAAGAAGTATCCCTTGCTTTGCTTCCCCTCCGGTATTCCTGACAGATTGCTTTGCTTATGGTCTTTTTGTTCTCCCAAACTATAATTGATCGCACCGGAAATCATTCATAAGGAAAGGATAAAATTGTTAAAATTAAGTGCTATTACTAATAATTATCATGATAATGAAATGAGAACGATAATAATAATAATAATAATAATAATAATAATAATAATAATGATAATAATAATAATAATGATAATGATAATGATGGTTATGATGATGATGATGATGATGATGATAATAATAATAATAAAATGATAATGATAATAATAATAATTATTATTATTATGAAAATAGTGATAATAGTAATACTAGTAATAATAACGATAGTACTAATATTAATAGTAGTAACAATAATAATAATAATAAAAATAATAATAATAACAATAATAGTAACAATAGTAGTAATGATAAAAGTAATAATTGTGATAGTAATAATAATCAGTAATAGTAATAATAGTAATGATAATGTAGTCATAATGATGAGGGTAATAATAATTATAGTAATAAGAATTATAACAATACTCATCAATATTATCGGCATAATGATAACAATGACAATAACAATGCTAATAATAACAACAATAATGATAATAATTATGATAATCATGGTAATGGTTAATTAGTAATGATGATTATGATAATAATGATATTAACAATAATAATAACAATAATGATGATAATAATAATAACAAGAAATGACGATAATGATTGTAATAATAATGATAATAATAATAATAATAATAATAATAATAATAATAATAATAGTTAGGATATATATGACAATAACAATGATAACAACAACCATAATGACAAAATAATAATAATGATAACAACAGCAACAATTGTAACAATAAAAATCAAACGTCGATCCACTAACCGCCTTCATTACAAATTACCTGTTGTTTTATTTTTTGTTTTCCCGAATGATAGTTGTTGATTGCACAATATTTTTACTGTAAGTGGCCTTATGGTCTTACTGCTTATCATTCAGTGACCCTGTGATCACATGATAATCGTGTAACCTAGTAATGCCATACTGGAAAGGAGACATGGATTGCGTTATGATGTAGTTGTTGCTATAAAATATTTATCTCTCTGAGCCCCCTTCCCAAATATTACTAATGATGTTAATAATAGCGATAACTATGACGAAAATGATAACGCTGTAGTGGACGTGAGGTATCCCCAACTACGTTATGGCAGCTCAGTACCTCCAGATCAGCACCATCTGTGGGCGTTCTTGGCAGCCGCCTCTGCTGCCTTTTCATCCCTGGAGCATTTTTATTTGTTTTTGTACTTTTACATATTATTTTAGCTTTCTTTAAAGGGAAAGGCTAGATCAGTAGCAACTCGAGGGGGTCATGACGTCAGTTTTTGATAACGTCCCAAAGGTTTATGGAAAAAACACATATGGTTTATTATTCCCTTTTAGTCTTTTCAATGAATCACACAAAGATCGAGTTAAAAAAAACTATTCCTATCGGCCCAAATGGCTGTAAGGGAGTAATCTTTCACAGGAATTTGAAGACTATGGAAGAAAATTAAATTCTCGAGCACGATGGACCAGGACGTAGTGGACGTTCATTGTATGACTTAAAAGGACGGGAATGTGCGAGCGAACACTTTTTTTTTTTTTTTTTTTTTTTTTACTTTTGCTTTAAATAAGATCCCTGAATATGTCAATGTCGGATATGAGCATGTCCAAGTAAGCCAGTGCCTTGTAAGAGATGCCAAAAATTCAGACTCGAATAAAGTCACAAATATAAGCACTAGGGAAATGTTTCAAATGTGCCTAAATGTGGAGGTCCCCATCAATCAGGGTCTGCTAATTTCAGCAGCCTGAAGGAGACTGAGACATTAGCATATAAGAAAAACTTGAGGTTACTTATACTGAAGCTAAGAGGAAAGTGGAAAGTTTGACACACAAACCCGATTTTTCCTATACTTCAGCAGTAACTAGCGTCAATCCTAGAAATGTCAGTTAACAGCTTGCAGATAAAGATAAAGAAATTGCTGAACTTAAGCAAGCTGTCAAATAATCGAATGTTAAAGTCTATCATCTGACAAAATTAGTCGATCAAAAGGCTGAATCAACCCAGGAAAAAACATTTTAAGGAGGCTGATACCGAATCACAGTCAGTATCGCACCTCCCGTCCGAGCGACTCCTGTGAGGACTTCGCCTGACTCGATCGGCGTCACACTCTGCCAGTAGTCTCCCTCGCAAATCTTCCCACGGGAGGTTACCGGGAAGCTCGGGAGAGGAGACGCCTCATACCCAGAAAAAAGGCGGACAAGGTTCTTCCAAACCCCATAAAATGCTATCTTTACATTAACCATTATACAATGGAACTGTCGGTCTTAGAACCAAAGCAAATGGCCTTAGATTATTAGCTTCGTTTTATGCTCCCGATATTATTGTTCTCCAAGAGACATACTTGACACAGTTCGTCTCTGATGACGTAGTTTCACTGAGGAAATATGTCGGAAAGACTGAGTGGGTAGGGGTGGAAGCGGAGTCGCCATGTACATCCACCGAAGTCTTCATTGTACAGAAGTGACTATTGATACTACTTTGAAGTTTGTCGCATGCAGAGAAAAACTTTATATCACATATCTGGCTATATGTTCAGTTTACTGTCCACCTGATAATGAGGTAAATTTTGATGAGGTCATTGCTTTTCAGGATAGTCTGCCACAGAATCAAGTAATATTAGGTGATTTTGATGCTCACCATACTTTATGGGGTTCCCTATGGGTGAATGGTAGAGGTGAGCAAGTTAATGATCCAGATTTAGTCCTTCTAAACGGTGGTAGTCCGACGCGGGTTGGCGATAATACCGGTACTTTGATCTATCTCTGGTTCTTCGACAGTAGCAGCCAAGTGCCTGTGGCACACCATGTGGCACACTTGTTGGGAAGCGATCACATTCCTATTTGTATTAGATATGCATGCGACACCACCTGGAGAAACCATTGATGAGAAAGTAAACAATGTTCAAAATTGTATATTAAATGCTGCAATGATATCCATTCCTAAGACTTCGACAGACGGCGTAAAGCATAGAGTTCCATGGTGGACACCAAATTGCCGCAGAGCACTGTGTGAACGCAAGAGGGGCTACAGGCTTCCCATAAATAACATCAATAATTAGAACTTTTGCAATTACAAACTAGCAAGAGCAAGGGCTCATAGAACAATCAGACAAGCTAGAAGAAACAGTAATACAGCAATACCAAATTATCTCAGGTTTTCTTCACTGTTGATAAAATAGATAGATTTTTTTTTTTTATTAACACCATTATTCACGAGGGTACAAATTTAGTGCATTAGCGAGTGCATTGCTAATGCACTCGCCATGCAGTTCTCCTATACAAACAGCCCAGACAATTGCCATCCCGCATTCCTTACCACCAAGGAAGCGGCTGAACTGCAAAAAAGCACTTTGCCACAGGAGATGATTTGGATTCCAATAAAGATCAAACAATGGATGAGCTTACCCAAGCCCTAGAAGCCTGTAGAGGAACATCCCTTGGCCCCCGATGAGATTCGGTTTGAGATGATAAAGCATCTTAATCATGATGCCATGATTAAGTTGCTTGAAGTCCAAACTCAAGGCACTTCGTCCATATTCCCACAATGAAAGGAGGGGGGAAATCCCAAATCTGCCATCAACTGACCGATTGCGTTGACAAGTTACTTATTTAGGGACATGGAACGAATCGTTAACAGTAGGCTACTGCATTATTTAAATTCCAGAAATGTACTAGTTGACGAACAATGCAGTTCCCGAAAAAGACGTCAAACCCTCCATATTCTAGTAAAACTGGAGAGTCATATTCAAGAGGCAGTTGCCAAAAAGCAGTTTTTAATTTCAGTGTTTTTAGATATACACAAAGCGTACGACATCACATGGAGATATGGCCTACTCAAAAATTTTATGTTTTTGGCTTACGTGGAAACTTGTCTTGCTTCATCCAAAATTTCATTTCTGACAGAAATTTTGCTGTCAAATTATTCTCTCTCGCTCTCTAACTCTCACTCCTCCCTCCCTCCCCCCTCTCTCTCTCCCCTTCCCTCCCTCTCTCTTTCTCTCACTCTCTTGCTCTCTGACACACTCATTCTCTTTCTTACTTTCTGTCTCTCTGTCTCTCTCTCTCTCTCTCTCTCTCTCTCTCTCTCTCTCTCTTCTCTCTCTCAGTCCCCCCCTCTCCCTCTTTTTCTCTTTCTCTTTCTTTACTCACTTTCTCCCTCACTAATTTTCTGTCTATTTCTGCCTCTCACACCCTCTATCTCTCTTTCACACACACACACTCTCTTTCTTTCTCCCTCTTTAATTATCACTCTCTTTCTCCCTCTTTAATTATCTCTCTCTCTCCTCACTTCCTCTCTATTTACATCTCTCATTCTCTTTATTACTCACTCTCTCTCACGTTCTCTTTATTACTCACTCTCGGCTCTCCCCCCCTCTCTCTCTTTCTCCCCTTCCCTCCCTCTCGCTTTCTCTCACTCTCTTGCTCTCCTCTTACTTTCTCTCCTTCTCTCTCTCATTCCCCCCCCCCCTCCCTCTCTCTCTCTTTCTCTTTCTATTTCTTCACTCACTTTCTACCTCTCCCTCTCTCTCTCTTTCACACACACACACACACACACACACACACACAGACACACACACTCTCTCTCTCTTTCTCCCTCTTTAATTATCTCTCTCTCTTTCTCCCTCTTTAATTATCTCTCTCTCTCTCCTCACTTCCTATCTATTTACATCTCTCTCATTCTCTTTATTACTCACTCTCTCTCTCTCATTCTCTTTATTACTCACTCTCGCTCTCTCTCTCTCCTCATTTCCTCTCTGTTTACATCTCTCTCAATTCTTTTTATTACACACTCTCTCTCTCTCGTTTTCTTTATTACTCACTCACTCTCTCTCTCTCTCTCTCGTTCTCTTTATTACTCACTCTCGCTCTCTCTCTCTCTCTCGTTCTCTTTATTACTCACTCTCGCTCTCTCTCTCTCTCGCCCTATCTCTATAGTGAACTGCGAATACAATTATATCTCACCTCAGAGTGGATAAAAATAGGGTCACTGCCACCACCCATTTAATTGCCGTGTGGGAACGGATGTTGTTTGTGGGAAGGGGGATAGTGTAAAAGGCGATGCAGGAAAGGAGCGATAGTTTGTTTGGATGTGTGTGGTGCGTGTGTGTGGTGTATATGGTTGTGGCGAGAATATAAAGGTCGGTATGCGTGAATTAAGCCGAGGAGAGGCGTGTGCGAGGTCTATATAAGTACTTGTATAGACCTTGGGCGTGTGCGGGGAGAAATCTCCAACGCAATTAGTAAAGCAATCACTGTCATTTATAGTTATGATTTCCACTAATACTCTTCTTTCCATTCACAGGCTTAGGGGAAAACAAGATCATACGTAAAATTATTTATCAAAACGATAAAAGGTAAAACAATAAAACGACAATAAAACTGAACAATAAAACGATAAAACACTGAATAATAAAATCAACACATTGAACTGTAAAATCATTAAAAAGCACTGGTAAAATCATACATAAAAGAAATAAAACCATAAAGAGAATGGCACCGAAATCACTAGGTCACTTTTCCGAATAAATAATTTGGCAAAGGTCTCTCACCTCCTATAGTCAGGTATCTCCACAACCACTTATCTTAAGAAAAAAGGGGAAGGCCCATTCCGGGGCTCCCTCACAAGCAGTCAGGGTCACGACCAATCCCCGAATCCCCTGAGCTAGTCTTTTGACCTCCTACGTCAGTTCTTGCGCGGGAGTAAACGAAAATCAGGGTTTCCCTCTATTACTATATTAATAAAATTCATGTTGAAATCCAACAAAACTATAAAAAAGAAATATTGCAACAATAAAACTTGATAAAAATAGCATTAACTTATGAAATTGAAATAAAAACTTTACGTTAAAAGAACCATCGCAACAGTTATGGCAATATGTAAAAATCTGATGAATAAAAGTACTAATAAAAGTAATTAAAAGTAAACCATTATAAAGATGAGAAATAAAATACGACTAAAAATAAAATGATTCGAGTTCTATTTCATTATTAAAATTGAAATAAAATAATAAATATGTTTAAACGTTAAAAACTTAAGAGGGTTTAAACCCATCTGAGGTTGTGGTGTAGGAGGTGAGAGAGGTGCCAAGCAAATCATACAAAATGTGTTTATTTAAAAATAATTAAAAAGGTCCCGTTGTGGCTACACGCCGTACGCGAGCATCCTCCTCACTGGCGGAGATCAACAGTTTGCTCCTCGGGCTTCAGCGAGGCGTGGGTGACCGGAGTCCGTCGCTTATTAAGGAGGGGGATAGAAGGGAGCTGACGCCAATTCTCAATAGTCTCCCCAATGATCTCACAGGAAAATACAAGGAAAAATGTCGCCACTTCGCGGCCAGTGGGAATGTTGCCACCCCGGGTTCATCCATTTTTTCCAATACTAGGCCTGTGGGAGAGGTTAAAATGAGAGGATATTTCGGAGTTTTTGGACTTCCTAGAGTGAGACGACGTATTTGGCGACGTCGTCCACTACATCTCCCTCCCCCCCTCCCTCTCACACTTCCCCTCCCCCCCTCTCTCTTTCTCTCTGTTAGTTTTTGTTTCCTTGATTTGGTGTGTTATGGAGACAAAGTTCTGGTTTCTCTGTTTATTTGATTGGTAGCGTGGCGTAGGTTGTGTCTCGTGCAAGGGGTAGAGGGGCCGCGCCGAGTGGAGACGCAGGTAGGGAGACCCCCAAGAGGGGAAGACCAGGTCAAGGCCGCGAATCGACGAATAGTGTGGAGTAGTGTTGAAGAACAGGTCAGGAGTCACAAGCACTGGGGACGTGGCTAGTTAGCCCGCCGCCGTCATTGGTCAGATCGCTTGGTACACGCTATTCACCGTCATCCTCGACGGTAGCTGCTGGCATTCTCTGAAAGAAGTACATCGAGGGCAGAGACAGGCAGAGAGACAGTAGGGCAAACAGGGGGAGGGGGTTGTGTAACAGCAAAGACCGTAAGATATAATGAAAATATATCAGATTACAATGAAATTGTTATTCAATTATTTGCATGAATTTTCAGTTTTTAAATTTATTTTTCAATAATCAACTGTCAGAGGATAGACAGAGGAACATGCCTAGGGAGACATTTGCAACAGTCCACGAGGACTTGCTTGAGTTGCAATTGCCTCAGATAGCAGGAGATGAAAATCTACAAGAGATAAGCATTCTGCAGAATTACAAGGCAGCAAAAGAAGTCGCAGTCCGCAGACAGTCTTGAATGACAAACTTCCTTAGAAAAAATAAATAAAAATGCAACAATGCAGAGTTCAACAGTGTGTTCTGCAATAGTGCATACAACATATATCTGACTAATAGGAAGTACGTGAAGTTCTTTCTCATTTGATTGTAAGTGCTTATCACACGTCACCAACAGCAATTCGAGGCAAAGCGATAATTATGCAGTCGTCATACTTTCTGAAGCCTCATTACATCAAATATGCTTGCTCAAGACAATATAGGCATGATGTTATGCAAGGCAAGAATATACGATTGGCGTGAAGGATGGAGGTGGGGGGGGGGGGGGTTAAAGAGGTATCGGTGAGGATGGGGGGAGGGTTAGGTATGTAGGCGAGGGTGCAAACATGGGTTTGCACGCAACGAAAATGAGCACCAATCTAACTGCACATTCACACTAATAACAACATAGGGTAATTGCAAAATTAAATCAACTACTATGCGAAATCATAAAGATGGTACTTTATTTAGTACGTAAAATGCAAGCAGATCGGGTCACTAATTACTTGTCCATAACCCAGTTGGGGTTGTCACCAAGGACCATGTAATAATGATGAAATGAGGTTCGTGATTGATAATGAATAATGAAAAAAAAATGAAAATGATGATCGTAACAGAAAAAAATAGAAAATCGTTAGAATGACTGAGATAATTTCGTGTCATGAGAGCGAAAATCACGAACATGAAATCGTAGTAGCTGGTATAATTAATCTCCAACACTGAGATAACTGAATTAGAATAGAAACAAATTATTTGAATGTATTCTTCAGTCGGCCAGAGTCAGATGATAGTAAGTAGGGACCTTCTACCTGAGTTAGGTCAAGTAAGGTCATTATCTGAATTTCGTTCAAAATAGCAAGAGGTAGTAGTCAGAAAATTTGATGTTTAAAAATACATATACAGTGATCAAAACATTAAAGAATCAAATTACCAATAACTAAAATAAAGAATTTAGTATACTTTTTAAAAAATCAAGATAAAATATCTATAAGAGAAGACGAATAATTATGGCGAAATATACTTCAGAATGTGCACAAATATACTATAATAATAGACGGATTTAACGTCCATATAGCGATATAGCGTCAGTTAACATAATGGGGAAATAATGATAAGAAAAGATGCCAGGAATATGGCAACACTTCAAGGGTCTAGCCTCGCGGGGCATAGAACGTTTATAAAAACGGAAATTGATCTTTTTAGGAAAAAAATGTGCACATGAATTTTCCCACTAATTACAAGATTTAGGCAGTACGCAGTATATACAAAGTTAGCATGATTGCGTTAGACTGAGGAAAAAACAAGCCAAAGAAACAACTCTCGTGAGTGAGAAAATCAGGGACTGATTCCTTTTTAAAAAATGACAATCTATCACAATGAATAAACAGAACATTCGACTGGTTATCATGATATATTTATTGATCATTCTATCACATTAGGTTATCCACTCATTACCATTTTTATTCATTTAGTCTAATTTCCATTATTCATTTTTCTGTACTCAATAGTTTAAGTGCTCATGATTAATATATAGATTAATCTCTTCATGCGTATACGTAACTTATTTTATCATAAATAGAATTAGTAGATGTGCAGGAAATTATCTTTATATTAAAAAAAAAAGGTGACTGGCTGGACTGCTATAGGTTTATCATACTTAATTGCCGTTTAACAATTTATTAATTATATTCCACATACATCACTCGTGCCACAAGAAAATGTTCGGTGACTTTCTTTCGTGCTTATACCAAAACCACCACAAAATGCAGAGAATACTTAGCTTTTGATTACATTTACGAATTCGAGGGGGGGGGGGGGTGTCTACGGGAGCGTGCGTCCAGCCAGTCGTGAGCGTGAGCGTGAAGTCTCGCGCCCAGGGATGGGAATTTTTCGGAAGCGTCCTTTCGGCCGTTTTCTTTGAACAGAATCAGAGAGAATAAGGAATGCTTCTTGAGGAAACTATTATAATACACTGTAAAATGCTATGAAACAAATATAAATTCGTTTTAGATTTATTTCAACAAATATATATCCTACACCACAAACATTTACATTGGAAAAATTAACAAAATAAAATTAATATATATAACGACATACATTGTAAAACAAATCACATAAGCGAAACCATATATTCGCATGGTTTCGTATTCATTTTTGCATATTCACTTAAATGAATAAGAGAAGTTATAGTCTCCAACTTGAGGTTTGACCTTTCTTTTCTTTTTATTTGACTGAACTTAGAGAATAGTCTTTCTACATCTGTGTTCGATGTTGGGAGCGCTAGAATTTCAAAGGCAAAATGCGCTAGGCATTCGTACTTTGGTTTGCCCATAGTATCCATGATAGTTAAAACATATTTGTAAAAATCTTCGACTTGACACTGAGGACTCCTATATTGCTCTGGGAAGGTCTCCCAGGCAATACCTCGCCATTGGTCAGCCAGTGCCTGCAAATCATAATTGTTTATTCTTGGGACTTCCTTAGCCAGTTGGGTCAAAGATGGAACTGTCGGTCTGAGATTTGGATCCATGATGTTCTTTGGCTGTAAGTGTGTAGCCATTATCCATAACGAATTGTTTAAGTCAAACCGTGTTCTTATTTGCTGGCACACGGTTATAAGGAAGGTTCTACAGGTGGTTTTAATTTCCGTAACCAACTTGTGTTTTTTATAGTTTGGTGCTTGGAAGAGGCTGTGTACATCCTCCCCTAGGTAAATTTGATTTATTGGTAGATGAATGGTTTGGTCTGCAGGGTTTATTTCATTTAGTTTCATTTTCTGTAGTGCTGTTGGCTGGCAGAAATAATTCAGCAACTTTAGATATAAATTTGTTAGAATGTCATGGGCCAAGTGTAGTGTAGGTCCTTTGGCCTGAAACACCAAATTCACTCTGTTCAGATGTGGCAACATATAATTTAAAAATTTCAGGTAGCAGTAAATGGCTTGATTATCCATGGCCTCACAAATTCTGTCAATTGATGACAATTTTTCATCAAGCCTGATACCATTAAAATAGAGCTTTAGTGGCTGCCACTGTTCCAGTAATCGTTCTACAGCTTGTGCTAAGGAAAGCCACCTTGTTGCACATGTATGCAATATTTTGTGAGGCTTGACCCCACAAAATACCTGGTGTAAACATCTCGGACCAGTTCTTCGCAGGTCCTTGGAAGCGTTTTCGCTGCTTCGCTGCTACACAAGTGTATGCTGTGAGCCACACACTTAAAGATGGTGATGCCAGGCATGTGCGCTTTTAGTCTACTGCTCACAGAATTTACAGCACCCATGATGTTTGATGCCCCATCAGCAGCAAATCCGACCATATTCGTGAGAGGGATCTGGTAGGTATTCAGGGTTTTTGTAATGAGGTTGAATAAAGACACCCCTGACGATCCATCATTCTCATCATACAAGCTAATGATGTCTAGCATGGACGTCTTAATTGTATTGGTCTCTTTGTCGAAATACTTGACAACTAAGGCACATGCTTTATCAGCTGTGCAGTCGGTCGTCTCATCTATGATCAGGCTAAATTTATTAAGTTGTAACTTTCTTGCCAATTACTTGGCAAGAAATTCTCCTAAAACTTTTGTTTGCTGCGAATATTTTTTTCTTTTGAGGGCCATCTGGGCTGCGATGGTTGAATCAGGGAACATTTTCCGGTTCAGCTCCAGGAGGTCATCGCAAAGACTGAAAAGACGGAAAAATAAACATTTAAACAGAATAATCAGTATGTACCAAATATCTATATTTTATGGTAAACGTATTTGATATATTAAATTTCTCCATTGTATATATATACTCTTTACTATCAGTGAATTGCACAACACTAATTTGGAGTATATATTACCTGAACGGCAAGTTGTGCTCCGCTAAAAACAAAATGAAGAGCAGCGTTGCATGCTGCACAGCATTAGGAAAACCCCTTTGCTGTTCAGCCGCGCCAGGGCGCTCCTCGGGGGTGGCACTCTCTTGCCTGCGGCTGGTTGCCCGCTGCCTCTCCTCCTGGGAGACATGCTGCCTCAACGTCCTATGGTACTTGAGGCCGGTGATATCGGCCATCAAGTGCTTATGGCAGACCTAATGGAAGAAACAAAGACTGAAATTAAAAGATTGTTTCGGTACATATACATGTACCCATATATGTATGTATTCACGTGTATGCCTGTGTCTGTGCATGCGCATATGCATGTGCGTGTGTATATGCACGCATGTGCGTGCGTGCGAGTGTGTGTATGTGTGTGCGTGTGTGTATACGAGTGTGTGTGTGTGTGTACGTGTGTGTGTGTGTGTGTGTACGTGTGTGTGTGTGTGTGTACGTGTGTGTGTGCGTGTGTGTATGTATGCACGTTTGTGCGTGTACATGTGTGTGTTTGCATGTGGAAGAAAGCTATTTGCTGTGTAAGTTACAGTGTATAAGTATGTTTTACCTGGCAGTATGCCCTGGTGGTGTCGTCTGGCATTCTTGCCAGCCAAGTCCTGAAGAGGGCATTGGAAAGCCAACTCTCCTGGAAGCGGTGTCTCGGCATGATCTGGAAATATAAGCAGAATAAGCATAAAGGCGTTATCATAGCATAATATGCCTTACTTATTTCTCTTATTGCCATATGATTTATATAAAACATGTAAACCTAAACTTTCCAAGGGAAATGTCAGAAGCACAGTCAGAATACTAGTTTTATTACAAGTACTTATTAAATGTATTATCTCTTCATCTATACTATTATCGTTGACAAAAAAGTACGGTTTTCTTTGAATGGTCGTTATTGGGATATCTCAATAACTTTAAGTCTGCCATAAAACACCCATATAAAGAGAACGTGATATAGGAAAATGTATAAACTATTCGAGGATAAGCAAATGCAGTTTAAAAGAAATACTAAATGATTTTATGAAAGAGAATACTCACTTATTCGAATGCTGCAGAGTGTCGGAGATAATCGGCTATGTTAAGGCAAGTCACTGTATGCATCTCTCAGGTGTTAACTGCCTGTCAGCTGGCATACAACTGAAGTATCCCGCCTTTCGGAACGCTGGGTAGGGTATGCCGCGTAAAACTGACATTCAAATTGCAGTAATAAAATCCAAAACATGTTAATATTTGCTTCAAGTATTTATACAGAAGGGTAAAAATACAAAGATAACATTAAAAATATCCAATGTTATCATTAAAGCATAGAAATGCAAGAAAAAAGCATTCCGAAATTTCTTTCGTATGGTCACGTGACTAGGTGGGCGTGTCGTCTGTTTACGCAGAACAGCTGATTTTTCGGGCAAATCCATCCCTGCTCGCGCCCCTGAAAATCACACACAGGGGGCACGACCTAGAATGATTCTGATTGGCTGGAGCTACACGCCCATTAACCTGATTGGCCCACGCGAAATTCGGGGGCATATCTTTCAAAGATAAAATAAAGTAAAATGAGACACTAAAAATAAAAGCGGTGAAATGTGGCAAGGTTAAGTACCTTAAAAAAAACATCTGAGATAATTGATAAAAAGAATGTATATACAGTAAGAAACAAAACTCAGCGAGTAAGTAAAATAGTAACCACCCAAAAAATAAAAAGAAAATGAATTGCGATTCTTAACAGAGAATGGAAGTTAAGGAGGTATTTGTATATTTCCATGTTAGATATTTCCGTATGTATAAACTCGGAGCCAGGTGGACCTCAGGATACACTACAAACAGAAAAAAATGCACTTTGTACACACTTGTTTAGATATTTGTAAAATAAATAAATAAATAAATAAATAAAAAGAAAAAAAATCACTTCACTCGTAAAAAAAAGTAGTACGGTATGCACACATGGGAGAGAAAAAAGGAAGGAAAAGAACTGTCCATGGCGGACTTTCAGTTTTTCGGAGAGAGGAGGTGATCGAGCGGGTGCATCTTGGAGGAGGCCTTGAGTTACTGCCGCTAAAGCGACATCCACCATCTGCCACCAGTTATCAGGGTTTGTTTACCCTGATTTGGTGGGTTATGGAGACACAGTTCTGGTTTCTCTGTTTATTTGGTTGGTAGTGTGGCGTAGGATGTGTCTCGTGCAAGCGGTAGAGGGGGCATGCCATTGTAATTGAATCCTCAGACTCTCTCTCCCTACCTCCTTCTCTCCCCTTTCCTTCCTCTCGCTCTCTGACTTTCATTCACTCTCTCCTTACTTTCTCTTTCTTTCTCCTCACTCTCTCTCTTCCTCTCTATTATTTACTTTCTCTTCCCTGAATCCCTCTCTTCCTATAGCATACTGCATAGTTCTGCAATCTCGCAGACCACGTGAGTTCATACTGCATGGTCCGCGGTGGCCTACCCTCAGCAGGGTGGGTCTCACTCACTTCTCCAAGAGCGACCGCACGTGGCCGGCCTTCTCCTACCTCGCTGGCTGATAGGCACCAGCGCCAAGATTCATACCGTGTCTTTTTCCATTTGTGTTATTGATAGTGTTAAGTCGTACATGTCGTTGATTGAATTTCACTCGTATTTGGACTCTGGTTCATCTTATTCTTTTACTGATTTCATTATTCACACTCACGAACGACAAATACTTGTTTTCTCTTTAGTAAACAGTTGCAATCATTTCCACTTTCATGGCCGCAGGGAAGGAACTGTCCCTTCGTCATTACTAAATTGGTGACAATTCTATCGGTGCGAGAATTTAGCTTTGACCTCAACTGTGTTATAGCATTAGAATTTATATTATTACTAAGTGAATTTATTTTAATTTATTACTAAGTGAATTTATTTGTGAATTATTACTAAGTGAATCATTATTCTAGCTTAAACCCCAGTTTAAAACTTAATTTATTTTAATTTATTACTAAGTGAATTTATTTGTGAATTATTACTAAGTGAATCATTATTCTAACTTAAACCCCAGTGCTACCTTTATAATCAGATGTTGATACAGGCTCACACTGACTTGAATTTCCCGATCGAATGAGTTACTTCAGTTTCACTAAACCTCGTCTCAAACGTCGGTGCGTTGATCTATTAGACCCTTTCATCATGCCAGAATGCACAGGGTTTCGTCTAATAGATCAACGCACCGACGTTTGAGACGAGGTTTAGTGAAACTGAAGTAACTCATTCGATCGGGAAATTCAAGTCAGTGTGAGCCTGTATCAACATCTGATTATAAAGGTAGCACTGGGGTTTAAGCTAGAATAATGATTCACTTAGTAATCACACTCTTCTCACGTTACATTACCGCTTGCATTCTGGAGTAGAGATTAACATAGAAATTCAAGTCTTGTTCATTTCGTTTCATTTCGTTCAGGTAATTTGGGTAAAAAGGGAAACCCCACCGTCGATGAAGTCTAATATACTCTCGACATGCGTAAGCGAGAAATGTTTACCTCAGTCTGTCAGATTTTGTAGCATATCCATAATTACGATTAAATAATCAGAGATATTGTAAAAATATTTCTGAACTGAGATGCTTGCATTGCGGAAGCTTGCATATGGGTGGGTGCTTCACGTGCAGGGTGGTGTGAAGCGATGGTGTGGTAGTCTAGTTAGTGTTAAGTGCTTTGCATGCCTTCTCGCTTGCAGCTGCCACTGCTGGCTAGCCTAGTGCGAAAAAGGGAGCAGCTCTGCATAACCTTCCCCTGCCAGTGCATAGGCTCTCCATCATCCAGACTCCTCCAGTGCCTCCTCGTGACCACCTATGGAAACTGGGTACCTTGTGGTCCCAGGCTAAACTGTGGGGGATCTCAGAGCAGCAGGAGGCCCTAGAGGTTCAGGGTCATGGCCCACTGGCGTGTGGACACGCCCTGGCCCTCTACCAACTCCTGCCCCTAGGCCCCCTGGGGTTAATGGGAGGCAGTGTTTAATATATCTGGAAATGCTGGGAAGAGGAGTAATGCTCCTCCCCCTCAGCAAGAGAGGCGGGTTATGGGTCCCATTGGGAGGGCGACTGCCGGGACGCAGGATGGGTGAGAACTACTCATCCCACCTGCGTTCTGGCAGTCGCCAGTCCGGAGTGAAGCTTATAGGGGAAAGCCTTAAGGAATCCCGTAGGTGGATGATGGGTCCCACAGCCTGCCGCCCCCTTTTATATAAAGCAGCGTCGACGGAGGTGGCAGAGGTGACGTCCACCCAGAGGGACTGCCCGAGGCTAAACCTCAGGTAGGGAGTTAAGGTGGGGCTTGGAACATCTGTTCTTTGCGTCTGGATGATCGGTTGCCTCTGCTGTCGAGGGAACTGGGGAGGCTGAGGGTGGAGGTGGCTACTCTCTCGGAGGTGAGAAGACCTGGCAGCGGCATGATCAGTGTAGGTGGCTACACCTACTACTGGTCAGAACGCAGCGACGGTCACCATGTAGCCATGGCCATCTCCAGCAGACTCCAGCCCTTGGTAGTAGAGGTTACTCCAGTCAATGAGTGTATAATGGCAAGGAGGCTGAAGCTAGCATTTGGCTTCATGTCTCTTATTGCTGTGTACGCTCCTGCCAAGGTTTGTAAACGACATGAAAATGTTCTACACCAAACTAGCATCTGTGTCAGACAGGTGTCCCCGGCGAGATGTACGTGTTGTTCTGGGTGACTTCAATGTGGTATCTGGCTGTGATCGAGCTGGCTACAAGATGTCTGTCGGTCCCCATGGTTAGGGACCTGATACCGATGGCGAGAATATCCTCCTTTTCCAGGACTTTGCTAGGTCCTAGAAATTGAGGATTTCTGGCTCCTGGTACAAACGCCCAGACCCAAATCGCTGGACGTGGTACAGCGATACAGGTAATGCAGCCAAGGAGACCACATACTCGTTAGCAATCACTCGAAGATCCTCCAGAATTGCAGGGTGTATAGGAGTGTTGAGTTCTGCGGTACTGACCATAGATTGGTTGTGGCTACCCTCCGGGTCCACTTCAAAACTCCCCAGCAGTCCAATGATCACCCTAGGGTGTTTCATTTGGACAGGCTGAAGGAGGGGGAGTGTTCTTGAGGATTTGCTGAGGCAATCTCTGGTCGTTTCACAGCACTCGACAATCTGAGGAACCCTGTACTTCTGTGGGACACCTCCAAGCACGAAACGCTTGATGCAGCTCACAACTGGTGAACCCCCGAGAGCAAGATGAAATTTCATCTTGCAGGAGACACTGGATGCCACAGATGCCTGTCGTGCGGCTCGTCTGACAGGGGATTGGGATTTGCACCGTTCTCAGGTGCGCAGAACTCGGTCACTGTTAAGAAGGGATAAGGAACAGTATGTTAGGAGTCTTGCAGAGGAGGTAGAAGGCCATTTCCTAGTAAATGACCTTTGTCCTGCCTATCAAGCCCTGAGAAAGTTGGTGACAGCAGTTTGCTTAGCGAGTGGCCAGATAGTCTCAGATCCTCTCGCAGTGTGGGAGCGTTAGGCTGAGTATTTTGAACAGTTGTACCAGGTTGACCCACCAACAGTTAACTTGGATGCGGGTAGTGCCGAGAGTCCGTTGCCGGACCCACCCATCAGTGAGGATGCCCCCTCCCTAACCGAAATTAGGGGGCCATCTCCAAGCCGGAGAGTGGTAAAGCAGCAGCTATATGCAGCATCTCAGCTTAACTGTTAAAGGCTGGTGATGAACCTATGACGCATGGGTTGCATGCTATTCTGGCAGCCATCTGGCGGTCCGGTACCATTCCCCCTGACCTGTTGTGGGGTGTGGTCATCCCTCTCTGGAAGGGGAAGGGGGACCAAGGGGACTGCAGCGACTACCGAGGTATCACACTGCTCAATATACCAGGCAAGGTTCTTGCCCAGATCCTTCTGAAATGTATCAAACACCACCTACTGAGGCATCAGAGGCCGGAGCAATCTGGACTCGCTCCTGGTAAGTCCACAACAGACCGTGTTCTTGTGCTTCGAGTAATTGTAGAGCGCTGTCGTGAGTTCGGGTGTGGGCTGACTGCAGTCTACTTCGACCTCAAAACGGTGTTCGATACGGTGCATCGGAAATCATTCATGGAGATCTTGAGACTGAGAGGAATTCCAACAAGGATTATTGGACTAATAGCAAGTCTGTATACTGGTACTGAAAGAGCTGTAAAGTGTGATGGGACTTGTCAAGCTTCTTTCCTGTCAGTTCAGGAGTGAGGCAAGGCTGTGTCCTTGCACCAACACTTTTCAAAACTTGCATGGACTGGATACTGGGCAGAGCTACTGTTCAAAGTCATTGTGGAGCAACACTGGGCAATATCAAGGTTACTGACCTCGACTTTGCTGCTGATGTTGCTATTCTATCTGAGTCTTTGGAATTCTTAGTGGTGGCTCTGGATGCATTTAGTAATGAAGCGAAGCCCTTGGGTCTATAGGTCTCCTGGACCAAGACCAAGATCTAGGACTTTGGGGACTTGCTAGAAGAACCTGTTCAGTCGGTACGTGCTTCCAGTGAGGACATTAAAGTCACAGAGAGCTTTACATACCTACATGCCAGTTTTGCTATATGGTATTGAAACCTGGACGTTATCGTGTGCCTGGGAGGCACATCTTGATGCCTTTTGTAATGGGTCCTTGCACCGGATCATGGGATACTGTTGGCAGGACCATGTGTCAAACCAACCGTTGCACCATGAGATTGGAACAGGACCCATTACCTGCGCAATCCTTGATCGCCAACTCAGGCTTTACGACCACCTGGTTCGCTTCCCTCAGGATGATCCTGCCCACCAGGTTGTCTCTGTTCGAGATAGCCATGGGTGGAGGAGACCTGTGGGACGACCTATGAAGTCATGGCTTAGGCAGATAAATCAAACCCGTCGTGAGGAGCTTGAGATGGGCCGGGTCCCTGCCTGGCGGCTTACCATGAGGGACCCTCGCAGGTACAAGCAAAGGGTGGATGCGGCTATGCGCCCCCGTCGGCGTTAGCTCCACGATGATGATGATGATGAATCATTACACACACTCTTCCATGCAGTACAAGATACTGTAAATATATACAAATCTTCATTTATAGCATTTATTGTGTCGTAGTTACAGGCTCTCTCCTTTGCCTTGTGGCGTTGCCATTCGTGATTGGTGAAAATGATGCACAATACATATTTTTTCTTTCTCTGTGAAATAACAATCGGTTCAAGTAAATCCTCGCAGATTGCCATTGTCATTTTCCTTACCTATTCTCATATCTGAGATGGTTTGTAGCCCATCTCCCTCACTTATTTTCTTTTGGAAAAATACAAAAAAAAAAAAAAATCCACATTATAAACTGCAAATTGACTTAAAAACATTCGCTAGTAGCACTTGAACAACATTCTTCCCTCTCTGTTTTTCTTTTTCTCTTACTATCTTGGCCCTTAACAGCAGATCGGATCTCAGGATGGGTCACCCTTGAGGGAATTCAGATGACACCACGAGGACGAGGCGTGAGTAGGTGGCCGAGCGATATAGCATACAGCAAACCTTGTCATCAAGAAATTCTACAAAATTATGGTTGGCAAGTTCTGATCCTACAGCAGAGAAATACTCATTGAAATAATTAGCTACTTCTGTTGCATCGATAACTTCAATGTTGTTGATTTTTAGTGTGATTTGCGATTGTTTTCCTCTATTCAAACTTCTATTAATAACTTTCCATTGAGATTTGCTGCTGTCAATATTTCAATATTTTTGAAAAAATATTTAGATTTGGCTGTGAGTTACGGAGCCTTTTATATTCCTCTCAGTAGTTCAAATGCCATTTGGCATATTTCCTCTGTACTTTATTTTTATAATTTATTATTATGATTTTATTATCATTATTATTATTTTTATTTATTTTTTATTTTTTGTTCTATAGTGATATACGGTTTGTTGATTTTAAAGGGAAATACGTATTAAAGTTTGCACTTACAATAGTTTCAAAGTCTTCATATGCAGCTTTATACATACACACACATATATATGTGTGTGTATGTATAAAGAGAGAGAGAAAGAGAGAGTCATAAAAAGAATGAGAGAGATATGAATAGAGAGTTAGAAAGGGAGTGTGGAAAGAGAGAGAGATGAATAGGAAGTGTAAGTGGTGCTGAACCTGCTATATGGATGAATACTGGTGGGCAGTAGTGATACACCGTTTACGGCTTAACACTTTATCAATAATATAAATGGAAATAGAATCTTGGTGCAGGTGCCTGGCCTACCCGCTAGTGAGGTAGGAGATGGCCGGCGGCGTGCGGTCGCTCTCGGAGAAGCGTGTGAGAGTGAGAGTGAGTGAGACCCACCTTGCAGAGGGCAGGCTCGTCGAGGGTGTGAGTACAAGTGAGGCTTGGGTCAAGGTCGGGTAAATTTAAGTATCCCTGACCCATGGTGTAGCGATGATGTGGCAATGGCGTGGTGCGAAAGTGTGGCTTGGGTTCGCATGAGGTGACTATCACGGACCACGCGGTATGAACTCACATGGTCCATGAAATTGCAGGACTATGCAGTATGCTATATCGCTCGGCCACCTACTCACGCCTCGTCCTCGTGGTGTCATCTGAATTCCCTCAAGGGTGACCCATCCTCGGACCCGATCTGCTGTTAAGGGCCAAGATAGTAAGAGAAAAAGAAAAACAGAGAGGGAAGAATGTTGTTCAAGTGCTACTAGCGAATGTTTTTAAGTTAATAATAATAAATTATAAAAACAAAGTACAGAGGAAATATGCCAAATGGCATTTGAACTACTAAGAGGAATATAAAAGGCTCCTTTACTCACAGCCAAATCTAAATATTTTTCAAAAATATTGAAATATTGACAGCAGCAAATCTCAATGGAAAGTTATTAATAGAAGTTTGAATAGAGGAAAACAATCGCAAATCACACTAAAAATCAACAACATTGAAGTTGTCGATGCAACAGAAGTAGTTAATTATTTCAATGAGTATTTCTCTGCTGTAGGATCAGAACTTGCCAACCATAATTTTGTAGAATTTCTTGATGACAAGGTTTGCTGTATGCTATATCGCTCGGCCACCTACTCACGCCTCGTCCTCGTGGTGTCATCTGAATTCCCTCAAGGGTGACCCATCCTGAGACCCGATCTGCTGTTAAGGGCCAAGATAGTAAGAGAAAAAGAAAAACAGAGAGGAAAGAATGTTGTTCAAGTGCTACTAGCGAATGTTTTTAAGTCAATTTGCAGTTTATAATGTGG
>NC_091566.1:13078785-13086285 GCF_042767895.1 Penaeus vannamei | reverse complement strand
GGAAGTTTTGTGTTTTCATGGGACAAGAGAAATGCAGATTTTATTTTTTTTTAATTTTATTTTTATTTTTATTTTTTGTAGAAATGAATTTTAAAAATCAAAATGTACAATTTTTTAAATATATTTACACTATTCCATGCTTTAGGGAGCATGGAGAGTGGTGTGGTACTTCTTGAAGCATGGTGAAGTGCACAGGGAGATCCCACAGATCCGACACAGCACCCTTGTCTCTGTCCTCTTCCCTTTCATCTTCCAGCAGAATACACACCCTTGCCATCTTCTGAAAAGGAGTGTCCTTGGGCTGAAGTACATTAGTATTCCTTCCTCGGTGCTCTTCCTCCTGTCGCAGAACTCTAACAAGTTCCAATTTGAAGTCTGCTTGTGTCATTTTTCTGCCAAGGACCTGGTGTACAGCCAGGGAGGAAGAGCTACCATCTCACTAGTGTGGACCATGGAGAGCATGGTATTGGGCCTCTTGTCCATTCACTGAAGGACAAGCATGCTTGAGTCACTAATTCGGAAGTCTACGCTTCCTCACCCTTTTGCCTACAGGTCTTTCAGCATCTGCTTCCTGTTGGTTCTGACTGTGCCGACAGGTGGTGGAACAGTCTAGGTGACGAGCACCAGATGTCCATATGTATTTCGTACCCCTTGTCCATGAGGCCCCCTCTCTCCATAAGGTTTAGATCTGTCTTCATGTACACGGGGAGCTCCCCACGTTCCTGCCCCAATTTGATGCAAAAGGCAGTGGTGTAGCCCGCCTCTGGCCCATCGCTCAAGCAGAGCTTGTAGACCTTCAAGCCCCGGCGTGCTCTCTTGTTTGGGATAAACTGAAGAGCCTGGTAGCTCAGAGGCTCTCATCAACAGAAACAACCTTGTTGGGCACAAAGATACGCCTAAACTGATGGTCCAAAACATCAGTTACAGGCCTCAGCTTCCAGCATTGATCATGAGCAGGATGTTTGGCTTTGTTGTCAGCAAAATATAGAGCCAATGTGAGGGTTGAATCTGTCATGCGACATCGTCTGTGAGAAAATAGTTGACAACATCAAAGGGTTGTGAGACCAGAAGTCTCGCTTGTGCCACTTGGACTGCAGCCCCATCAAGAACCATGATATTTGTCACGTAACACACACACACACACACACACACACACACACACACACACACACACACACACACACACACACACACACACACACACACACACACACACGCACAACACACACACGAGAAGGCGAGAAGTGCAGTGCATCAGCGCAGTACTGCTCTTACATGTTGTTAAATACGGAGAGGTTTGAGCAATGGGTGGTCTAGTCTGCTAGCCATGGGTGTATGTAAATGTGTATAGTTCATGTTGAAAGGAAAATTTGGGTTAGAAAGTGAAGGAGAAAGTGAAAAAAGCAGAAAAAGATAGTGTGGCTTGTATGCAAGGAGAGAGGAGAGGGAAGCGAGAGGTGACCACAAATCCTGCATGGTAAGTGTTTTGCGCCTAGAGACAACTGACGTGAGTACATCTCTGGTTTTTGTTTGTTTAATGAGGAGCAACTGAGATCACACGAGAAAAATGAAGTTAGCAGAAGCAGCAGTCAGAATTGAGGCTCTTGAAGCCAAGGTTGACAACCTGGTAGCAGAATGCCTCAAAATACATGAAGAAAATGTGAATTTGAAGGAATTAGTAGAAAACCTGCGTAGAAATACAACAATTCAGAGAGAAAATATGGAAAAATCTGTCCTGAAAATTAAGGAACTAAAGCAAAAGCTAGAAGCTGAAACCAAAATTGGCAACGGTAAGGAAACCGAAGCGAGAAATCTTCAGGAAAAAGTTGAGGAGGTCATTAAAGTTCAAGAAACTGTCAAACAGATTAAAAGTAATTTGTCAAACAGCCAAGCTCAAATAATGGAAGAAGCCAAGCAGATGACAGCTACATATGCAGATGTATCAAAGGTAAAGGAAACCGTGAATGAAATGGAAAAAAAGATAGAAAAAGACATCAAGACCACAAAGGAGGAAATTAAAACACAGCTTGCAGCAACAATTAAGAAGAACAAATTCAAATCCCACCATGGGCAACATGCAAGAAATATTGCTAATTTGGCTGACGTAAACAAGGACATAGTCATATTGGGACATGAAGAAAAAGTTGTTGAAGATGGAATTGAACGATACAACGAAGACGAGAAATTAATTGTAGACATTCTCAAGGTCATAAATCCCGAATTCGCCGAGCAGAATATCATAGCTCACAAGAGGCTGGAATATTCGAAAAGGGAAAGAAACGGCCTCTAAAAATAAAATTCTTGAATAAACAAATAGTAACTGACATAATAAAGAAAGCCAAAGTTCTGGCCACCCATGAGGAATATAAAAAAATCTGGATAATTGAAAACATGACCAAAGATGACAGAGTAACTCTACAAAAGAAATTGGAAGAAGTAAAAAACAAAAATGAACAAAGGACTGAAGAGGAAAAAAACTTATTTATTTGGAGGGTGAGAGGTCTCCAAGCAAAGCAAATATACTATCGGAACCAAAATGTAGAGGCAGACAAACATTAACCCTGCAACCAAATTTAATACCTAAAGATTATATAGAAATAGTTTATACAATTATTGATGGTTTATCTTCAAAGTTGCTTGAACTAGAGACAATAATTGATATGGATAAACTGGATGTAATATGCATCACTGAAACCAAAGTGGACCCCTCCATAGACGATGTAACATTAGGGCTCAAAGACTATGATATTTGGAGAAAAGATAGGGCAGATGGAAATGGAGGGGGGGTAGCAATATTAACAAAGAAAGGAATTATTATAAAGGAGTTAGAAATTAATCAGGACCCCATAGTGGAAATGAAGGTAATTGAGGTAGAAATAAATGGGGTAAACATAATAATAACCAAGGTATACATGCCACCTCAAACATCAGTGTGGTCACTAGAAAATTACCAGAAACTAATTCAAGAGACAATAAAGAGCCTGGAAGAAGTGCTACAACTTTTGGAAACCAATTCAACAGAAATTCTTCTTACAGGGGATTTTAATAGCAAAATCGACTGGGAAAATTTTGATCCTAGAGCACAATCAGATTCATGGAATGCTAAATTACTAGATGTCATAAATGAGCTTTGTTTTTTCCAGAATGTAACAGATCATACCAGGATAAGAGGGCTAGATAGGCCGTCTATGCTTGACTTAATATTTACAAAGCATAACGACGATCTTAAGGATATCGAGTACTGTCCTCCTTTAGGAAAAAGCGACCATGTAGTGATTAAACTAAAATACTGTCTCTGCTACAGGAAAAACTCATCGTAAGCGAGGAAAGAAAGGAAAAGTACAATTACAAAAGAGGTGATTATAGAAGCCTTAAAGATTTCTTTGATAACATAAACTGGGAAACACTTCTGGATGATGAGAACCTTGATGTTCAGTATTCAAAATTTTGTGAGATCTTTAAAAAAGGAGTGGAAAAATTCATATCCAAATTCAAAATTGAAGCAAGAAATGGCCAAAAATGGTTCAACGACAAATGCAGGAAAATGAGGGGGAAAAAAGCATCACCTTTGGAAAAGATTCAGAAGGCATAGATCTCAGGCAGCATATGAAAGATATAAAGTAGGAAGAAATGAGTATACCCAAACCATGAGAGAGGCGAAATTAGACTTTGAAAAGGATATAATCAACAAATGTACAAGTCAACCAAAACTCTTCTTTAACTACTTAAATAGTAAAACTAAAAGTAGGGATCAAATTAGCACCATCAAAGACAACAACATTGTATATTCTACAGAGGAAGAAATGTGTGAAATCCTAAATGAGAAATTTCAGTTAGTGTTTGTTCAGGATCCATGCTTTGATATGGCAAATACCCGTAATAACATAAAGAACATTGAAAATATCATCCTCAAAAAGAACGAAATAAAAGATCTACTAAAAGGATTAGACAAGACCAAAGCAGATGGACCAGATGAAATTTCTAACTGGGTTCGTATGGAATGTGCTGAAGAACTATGTACTCCTTTATTGTTAATATTCCAAAATTCACTAAGACAAGGCAAACTACCAAAAAGTTGGAAACTCGCAAATGTTACACCCTTATGTAAGAGCGGCGACAAACAAAACCCACTAAATTATAGACCAGTTTCATTAACTAGTGTAGTATGCAAACTGTTAGAAAGAATAATTAGAAAACAATGGGTTGAAATGCTTGAAAAACACGAAATGATATCAAATAAACAATTTGGTTTTAGAGAAGGAAGGTCGTGTGTAACAAATCTCCTCTGTTTTTATGAATGAGTATCTGAAATATTACAAGAAAGAGACGGCTGGGTGGATTGTGTATATTTAGATTTTAAGAAGGCTTTTGATAAGGTGTCTCATAGAAGACTACTATGGAAATTAGAGCACCTAGGTGGAGTGAAAGGCAACCTACTCACATGGATGAAAGACTTTCTTCATGAAAGACAAATGAGCACAGTAATTAGAGGAAAGCATTCTACATGGCGACAAGTAACCAGCGGAGTGCCTCAAGGATCGGTGTTGGCGCCGATTATGTTTACTATTTTCGTTAATGATTTAGAGTCAAACATAAGCCCAGGTAGTTATTTGAATATGTTTGCAGATGACGCAAAGATACAGAAGAGGATAACAGACAACGTCTCATGCCAATGCCTCCAAAGTGACATCGAGAACTTATTCACATGGAGTTGTACATGGAAAATGGAATTCAATACCAATAAATGCCACGTACTCAGGTTTGGAGAAAGTAGAAATCGCCCACTATTCCAATACAAATTAGGGGACGCAGTATTAGACACAGCTGACAGGGAAAAAGATCTTGGGATAATAATAAATAGAAACCTAAATCCAAATGACCATATAAATGAAAAGGTCCACAAAATGTTAGGACTGATTGCCAACATGAAGAGGGCATTCGTGTATGTGGACAAAGATATGGTAAAGAAGATTAGTAAAGCAATCATAAGACCAAGTCTTGAGTACGGTGCAGTGGTATGGAGTCCACACTTAAAAAAAGATATTGACAAACTGGAAAGAGCGGCGACAAGATGGGCACCTATCCTAAGAGATCTGAGTTACGAAGACAGACTACAGAAATTAGGACTTACTACCTTGGAAGAAAGAAGGAAAAGGGGGGACATGATTATGCTTTTCAACTACATTACAGGAAGAGTGAAGATAGATAAGGATGACTTTTTGATCTTGAACACAAGAAGAACAAGAGGACACAACAAAAAGTTGACAGTGAAAAGAGGTGATAAAGATGTCAAAAAATATAGTTTCCCAAACAGAATTATTGAATCGTGGAACAGTCTCCCCAATCAAGTAGTGTGTGCCAAAACTGTGCATCAGTTTAAAAAGTTATACGATAATTTAAATATAGCAGACGGGACCACCTGAGCATAGCTCTTCTCCCGTATTCAAACAACTAGGTAAGAGGTAAGAACACACACACACACACACAAACTTACACACATGCATACATGTGATGTTACAGTCACATGATCAAAAAATAAAAGAAAATGTTCAAAGTTTTTGAAAACGGGCCTTTGGCCATCCATGACAGCCATCTTTTCCATCGTCCTACAAAACGCCGCCCATCAAGGGGGCACCAGGCTCCTCCAGCCACACAGTCAAGCCCGCCTACACAGACTCAAACACATACACACAGCAACGCCACCCATCAAGCGGGCTCCCTGCTCCGTCAGCCGTTTGCCAGCCCCACCTACTAACAGATTCTAAAACACACACACTCATTCACTCATGACCCTGCATGCCGAGAGAGGCACTTGGTTCCGCCAGCCGCTCACCCAGGCTCGACTACGAACACACCACACATAAAAACACACAAACAGCACACACACACGAACACACAACACACACATATGCCAAAACACCATCCATCAAGGGGGCGCCCTGCTCCCCGCCAGCCACACTATCAGGCCTGCTAACACATATTCACAAACACACAAAACTCTGCCACCCCACCCACCAAGAGAGGCACCAGGGTCCGCTTGCCGCTTGCCTAGTTCTGCCTACTAACGGACTCACAAACATTCACACAGATGCTCTGCTACCCCACACACCAAGAGCGGCACCTGCCAAATAGTTCTGTTAACCGCTCAACCAGGCCAGCCAACACACTGAGACACACACACACACACACACACACACACACACACGCGCGCGCGCGCTCGCACGCAGACTGTCCTCCGTCTCACTAACAGCCACAATATTGCTAAAACCTTCGTAAACGGTAAATCATAAAAGATGAAAAAAGAAAACGGCAGCACGGCTATAATCGTCACTGGCACAACGAGACGGTGAGAAGAAAACAGCTATAGCTCTCAATATGTGGTTAAGGGTATATACACCAGGAAATGATGTATATAATTGGTTCCCAAAGTGGGCAGTATCATCCCCCTGGGGGCAGTGGAATGATCTGGGATGGGCAGTGTGGCAAAAGGGGGTTGACACGATGGGTTTGGGAGTAGTTAATAAATAACCTTGTTTTTCACAAAATCTGAATGGCAAAATATGTCATGAACGTTAAGGCACATCTTTGTTTCATCCCCCCCCCCCCCAATTTGAAGTATGCCCCCTCCCTTCTAAAAAAAAAGAAAAAATGATTAAATAGATTTTTACATGTGTATGACCATTAAGAATCCACCCGGATACCAGAGGGGTGCCAGCCTAGAAATTATTTTGTATATAATGCAGAGCATTAATTATACCAGCC
Organism: Penaeus vannamei; assembly: GCF_042767895.1. Lineage (NCBI taxonomy): Eukaryota > Metazoa > Arthropoda > Malacostraca > Decapoda > Penaeidae > Penaeus > Penaeus vannamei. The sequence continues at coordinate 13,079,523 of NC_091566.1, read as the reverse complement.
TGTATATTATTGTAGTAAACTGAGTAGCTTTTGGGCACATTGGCAGTTTATAGCATGTTTAACCAACTTTTATTATATCTAAAGTAATTTGCCTGATAATTTTATCTTTTACAGGAAGAAGAGGAAAAACATCATAGGAGTGCAAAAGAAAGCTTGCTGAACCTGGAAATGAAGAACAGTTGTATAGAGTCAGAGCTTGCAGGTGTTCAAGGTACTTTGGCTACTACTCAAGCAGATATGCTAATTACACAAAAAGAAAATAAAACCCTCCAAGAAACACTGCAACAAGAGAGAGCAGCAGTCCAAAACTTAGAAAAGAGCGTATCTGATATTCAGTCTAAATTAGAAACGGTAACTGGAGAAAAGCTTAGATTATCTCAAAATCTTGATGACTATGTAGAAAAAGTAGCTGTCTTGGAAGAAACTGCAAAGAAATTAGAAGAGGAAAAGAATGTGACATCCTTGGAAATTTCAAAGTTAAAGGAAGAAATAAGAGATGTGCAACAGGAGTGTGTGAATCTAAGAGAAAAACTAAGTTGCTCCGAGGAAGATCTTGTACACAAGATAGAGGAATCACAGCTGGTTATCAACCTTCGACAAAGTATCAAGAATTATGAAAATGAACTTGGAGAAAAAAGACAGGTAAGATTTATCATCCTTATAGTAAGGTAGATAACTTTTGCTTGGTATATTTGTTTAAGGTTAAGTTGTATATTTATTATCCCTTACAATGTAGAT
>NC_091566.1:13061285-13066285 GCF_042767895.1 Penaeus vannamei | reverse complement strand
GTGGGTTGCACACAATGAAAATAATCACGGATCCAATGGCGTGAAAAAAAAAACATTCACATTAATAACAATAGACTTAAGGTAATTGCAATATTAACCTACTACTATACGAAATCATAAAAATGGTACTTTAATTAGTACGTAAAATAAATGAAACGGTGAGTGGTCTGTTGCAGAACAGACTAAGGCTTGCAGAGCAACGCATGATGCAAACGGGTTTGGGTCCGCTTCCCTTATCTGACAGCCTAAAGATAACCCTCATGGTTGTAAAGGATATAAACTTAAAATAAATTCCTTCAGGGAAAGTGAGGATGGACCCAACCGTAGGAGGGATATCATCAAATGAATTCATGCGCAGAACGCAAATTGGACATCCCATCTTGGGTAATACCAGCGATAATCCTCACGTATAGTTGTATAAGAAGGCACAACGCTAATCACATATCCATACCCAGCTGGGGGTCGTCACCAAGGGCCATGTAATAATGATGAGGTGAGGTTCGTGATTAAGATTGATTAATGAAGAAAACGTTTCGAAAATTAGGTTGGCACACTAACGATTATCGTATGAAGGGAAAGAAATGGAAAATCGTTAGGATAACCAAGGTAATTTCTCATTTAGTGATCACTCATGAAAGCGAAAATCACGAAAAGTATGAAATCATAGTAGCTGTATAATATAATTAATCTCTAACACGGAGATAACGGAATAAGATATAAATACAAATAGCTTGAATGTATTTTTCGGTCGAGCAGAGTCAGATGGCTCTAAGTAGATACCTTCTACCTGAGTAAGGTCAAGTGAGTTATTCCAAATATTCGTTGAAAATAGCAATAACTAGTAAATTTAAAATCAAATGTGTAAAAAAAAAATATACAGTAATCGAAACATAAGTAATCATATTGCCGATAGATTAAATAAAGAATTTACCATACTTGAATAATTAAAGGAAATTATATCTATAAAGAAACAAATAATTATGGCAAAATATACTTTAGAATGTGCCCAGAATTTTTATAATAATAAGGTAAAGTCTCACAATTTAATTCAATGAATTATGTCACTATTATTATAGCTCTTAGATATATATGCAAACTCTAAGTAAATTCATCTCTGTATCATAAATAGGTCAATAACGAAAGGAACAATGACTTCGCAATGTTGATTCATGTTATCAAAATTATTAAGCTATATGAAATGAAATTAAAATTCAGAACAAAAAAATGTGGAAAATAGTAGCAAGACAGGTCATAAAAGGTGAGATATGTCATTGTTTGACAAGACCTGACCTGATTTAACCTGAATAACTATGTGTGAAATGACCACACTGAAAAAAAGGTATAAAAGTTTTTATGTATAAGAATAACTAAATTCAATATTCATATAAAAATACGAATAAACAAGACAAACATATACACGATAAAACATAATGCAAGACAAGAATACACAATTGGCGCAAGTCGATTATCTTCCCGGAAACAGTACGCGTGTAATTCTTGTGCAATTAATGGGTTTCTGTGGGACGATGTGCGCATGTGGCTGTGGGATTAGTGAGTAGAAGAGTTTTTAGTGAATCATGAGTTATGAAAATAGCAAGTCAGAGTATAGCACACGAGTAGAAAATAGAACGCTGATAGATATTTTGTTAGTCATTAGTAATTTGTCGAAGTAAGAGTGAGACTAAAAAGAAATAGAATAGCGTGAGAGTTGCATTGAACAAGCTAAGGGGATGAGGAGTGGGTGGATGGGAGGCTAAGGGAAGGATGGGGTGGGAGTGGTGGGTAAAAAAGGTATGGGTGTGGATGGGGGGGAGGGTCTGGTAAGTAGGCGAGGGTGGGAATGTGGGTTGAGCTCAATGAAAATAATCACCGATCTGAGTGCACGAAAAGAACATTCACACTAATAACAATAAACTTACGGTAATTGCAATATTAATCAACTACTATACAAAATCATAAAAGTGGTGCATTATTTCGTACGTAAAATGAATGAAATGGTGACAGGTCTGTTGCAGAACAGACTAAGGCTTGCAGAGCAACGCATGATGCAAGCGGATCAAAATTATTAAGCTATTTGAAATGAAATTAAAATTCAGAAAAAAAAAAAATGTGGAAAATAGTAGTAATACAGGTCATAAAAGGTGAGATATGTCATTGTTTGACAAGACCTGACCTGATTTAACCTGAATAACTATGTGTGAAGTGACCACACTGAAAAAAAGGTATAAAAGTTTTTATGTATAAGAATAACTAAATTCGATATTCATATAGAAATACGAATAAACAAGACATACTCTGTATAAATATATATACGAATAGAAAATCTCAAACATTCAAAAAGCAAACTAATATAACAAATTGGATAATTTGACCCAAGGATTTATAGAGATTATAAAGGTCAGTAAGAGAGGACACTCGCGGTCAATATATGGTCATTAAGACAACGGTAGGTCAGATAAAATATCACAACATAATATAATTTAATGCTAGTGGCCTGAACAGATAGATTGAGATTAGGTAGAGAGAGAGGTAATAGCGAGAGGGGGGTTAGGATAAAGGGATGGGGTTTAGGAGGAAGGATAGGGGATGGGGGTAGGTGGGAGGGGTGGGGAAAGAGAAATGTTTGTTTGTAAATATTCAAAAATTTCCCACCAATACATAATCAAACCGAGCCGAAAGAAATGCACTTAATAATGATAGGCGATTTGAACGTCGATACGGCGTCGGTTAACGCAGTGAGAGGTAACGGTTAGGACTCTAGTCATGTGGCCTAGAATGTCCGTAGGAACAGATAATAATTTAGATAAATGCACACTATATTTCACCCACATAAATTAAAGATTTTAGCATTATAAACGATTTATGCTAACTAGGCTAGCATGATCGAGTTATATTGAGAACAAAAAACATGCCAAAGAAAAGAACTAACTCTCGCAAGTGATAACATAGGGATTGATTCCCTTAAAAAGATGATGAAAAACAACATGGTAGATAGCAGAAAAAAGAAATGGAAATGCACTTTGCAGGGACATTTGTTCAGATATTTGAAAACAAATCACTGCACTTGTGAAAAAAAATTGTACCTGCAGCGCGGCATACTTCCCCCAGGTTGGGTCCAGGTCCACAGCCTGTCCTCTCACCCTCACCATAAGGACACCTCACAGCTCGCCCATTGGACCGCAGGCTCCCCTCGTTCCCGGGTGGCTGGCACAGCTCAGACCCACTTAAGCTCCGGCACCCAGGCCGAGTTCAGCACTCACGATCCTCCAGCCAAGCAAGACACAGCGCAGCAGCCACCAGGCCTACCCAGGCCTTAGCCGACGGGTGAGCCACACCGGCTCTCTCCGTCGATCTCCAGTACACCAGCCATACCTGTGGACACTCACACCCACACACAAAAGCTCCTTAAAGAGATGATTGACACCAGTCTATGGAGGATACTAATCCATTGCCATACTGGTGACTTTCCGGAGTGACACAAATACCCAGCCTTCTTGAGTATTACGGTTATTGCTCGCTCGCTTAGGTCCCTCACTTGAGGGGGAGTACCTGCAGCTGACCCCTGCAACCTGCAGCGCGGCATACTTCCCCCAGGTTGGGTCCAGGTCCACAGCCTGTCCTCTCGCCCTCACCATCAGCAGCTTCTTGACGATGCATAGCGACACCTGATTGGTTGACACTGGACACCTCACTGTTTGCCTATTGGACCGCAGGCTCCCTCGTTCCCCGGACACCTCACGGCTCGCCTATTGAACCGCAGGCTCCCTCGTTCCCGGGTGGCTGGCACAGCTCAGACCCACTTAAGCTCCGGCACCTGGGCCGAGTTCAGCACTCCAGCCAAGCAAGACACAGTGCAGCAGCAACCAGGCCTACCCAGGCCTTAGCCGACGGGTGAGCCGCCCCGATTCGCACCCACACAGAAAAGCTCCTTAAAGAGATGATTGACACCAGTCTATGGAGGATACTAATGCATTGCCATAGTGTGATAGCAAGGGCCGTAAGATATAATCAAAATATATCATTGCAATGAGTGTTATTCCAAGTATTTTCATGAATTTTCAATTTTTATTTATTTTTTTAATACACTGTCCAAGTATAGACAGAGGAGCATGCTTAGGGAGACATTGCAATAGTCCGCAAGGACTTGCTTGAGTTTTAATTGTCTCAGATAGCAGGAGATGAAAATCTACAAGAGATAAGCATTGTGCAGAACTTCAAGGAAGCAAAATGTGTCGCAGTTTGCAAGAACCGTCTTGAACGACTAACTTCCTTGGGAAAAAATGAAAATGCGATAATGCAGAGTTCAGCAGTGTGCAGTGCAATAGTGCATACAGTATACATCTTACTAATAGTAAATGTTCTATCTCATTTATAGAAATTGTCTATCATACGTCACCAACAGCAATTCGAGGCACAGCGATAATGAAAACTGGTAATGCAGTCCTCATGCTTCAGGAGCGACTCATTACTTCAAATATGCTCTCTCAAGACAACATATACACGATAAAACATAATGCAAGACAAGAATACACAATTGGCACATTTCGATTATCTTCCCGGAAACAGTATGCGTGTAATTCTTGTGCAGTTAATGGGTTTCTGTGGGACGATGTGCGCATGTGGCTGTGGGATTAGTGAGTAGAAGAGTTTTTAGTGAATCGTGAGTTATGAAAATAGTAAGTCAGAGTATAGCACACGAGTAGAAAATAGAACGCTGATAGATATTTTGTTAGTCATTAGTAATTTGTCGAAGTAAGAGTGAGACTAAAAAGAAATAGAATGGCGTGAGAGTTGGAATGAACAAGCTAAGGGGATGAGGAGTGGGTGGACGGGAGGCTAAGGGAAGGATGGGGTGGGGTGGTAAAAGAGGTATGGGTGAGGGGGGGGTCTGGTAAGTAGGCGAGGGTGGTAATGTGAGTTGAGTTCAATGAAAATAATCACAGATCTGACTGCACAAAAAGAACATTTACACTAATAACAATAAACTTAATGTAATTGCA
>NC_091566.1:13006285-13041285 GCF_042767895.1 Penaeus vannamei | reverse complement strand
AAGTACTAAGCCACCAGATAGTTAATTACTGTAGTAGGCCATCTATGACCACATCTGATTATCCCATTCCTTGAATTTTCAGGAATGTGTTTCTAATGCTAGTAACCCCTTGGATCCAGGTGCTTCACTGCCAGCATGTGACCCAAAATGCAGGCATTAGGCTTACTTGAGCAGCCACTCTTACATGTGTGTGGCGCTCATGTGTGGTGACAAGACTCCATTCCATGCATCCACTTTGCATTGTTATTTTAACTTTGTCTTCAGAAGCTTTTTAAACTTTTTTGCCATTTTCCCAACAAGCATTCTCACTCCATCTTTTTTTTTTTTTCTTGGTTTTGTATTAATTTATTTTTCTACCATTGTTATTGCTAAATCATTTTCAAAGATAATGAACTGAAAAACACTTAGCAGAAAATATCACACAAATTGACAGGGTCAAAAAAGGGCAGAGCTACTGACATCATGTTCAGCAAATGTGTGCGCATGGTGTGATATCAGATATAACTATATACATAACTATTTGTACAGTTTACTTAATACTGTTATAATTACCAGAAGTAAAATAAAATTCCCCCTTTTTATTTATGATAATGAAGGGTTCCTTACCATCAACAGCCTTCAGAACACTCTTGGGGAAAAAGTCAATTTTAGTTTTGGGTTCAACAGGGTAAATGGAAGTGGAGCTACTTGGTTATATGTATGTTGCATTTTCCAATGTCTATATTTGTCATTAGATGTCCTGTATCCAGATGGTAAGATTATTTTCCCTGCACAGACTCCAGATCATCTCTTTGGGTAGTTTATATCTCAGTGCAGTAATACTAACAATAAGCAACATTTTGTTATTTGTCACATCATCCAGGTTGTAGGATTTTATATTGACACATTTATTATTGTTGACACTATGATTATTATAATGTTATCAAAATGCCAGAGTGAAAATACAGTTTTTCCAGAAATAAAAGAAAGGGTTTAAATGGTGAGGTAAAAAGTACTATCAATTGACTCCTTGGTGACTAACTACTTGTGGAGCCATCAATGTGAAAACAATAAACCAAAATCACAGTGGATATGACATGTATGTCATTCCATCTCAGCGCCTTAGATTTATACACCTTTTAAGATTCTAGTCAAAATATTTTTAGTTTTTTTCCAGAACTTTATTTTATGAATATCAAAATACAAAAAAAAATCTTTAGATATTGTAACATATTAATTATATTTATTAATCTGACCCTGTATATACAGAGAATGATTTTGTTGTAAGATGTATGTATTGCAATAAAGGCATTATTAAAAATAGGTGAACAAGAATTGTAGATCTTGTACAACATATAAATTTTCAAATATATTTTCTCTGATATGATTAGTTTTGTTCCATATTTTAATATGATGTTTAATATGCTAATATATCAATCAGTCTGTTGTGGAATATATAAGAATGTCTGAAAGTGAAATTACTATATGTCATAAAGCATGGAATTTTTGTTTTTGTCATTGTCTTGATTTATTGTAATATAAGGAATAGTTTAGCAGATGTAATTATGAAAGGATTTTGAATGTGGAGTAATGAATTATGTAGGGAACATATGGCTGAGACTTGTTCATTTTGCCAAGTATTTTTTTGCCAAAACAGAAACTATGTACATAGATTTGTTTAATATATTACAGAATTTGTGAATTTTTTTCCTTACATCCCGTAATTGTCCTTGTCTTTTTAACCAGCTATAACAGAACATGTTACAAGCCAAGTGGCAAATGTATGAACATATATATTTGAAACAGTTATGTGAAATTGGCCCTCTTACCATATTATTATATAGTTTGTATTATTCATTATTAAGGGGCAAAGTGGATTGGTATAAAAAATTGAAACCAATAAAAGTTATGTATTTTTAATGATAAGTAATTTCCTTTATCCAGTGGTAGACAGTCCACAACAAAAAGACATTTCAAATTTTATCATGCTAGCAAATCACTACTAGTTCCAACAGATATCCAATGCTGCCACCATTATCTATAATTGCATAAATGTGAAATTCTGTGTTTAATATTTTTTTGCATGTGCCGCCCATACAAAATACAAATAACACAAGTAGGATTACCTCTGTAGTTTTGGCCCATACACAACACAAGTGACCCCCCCCCCCCAATCCCTTGCCCATTGTTGTCGGGCAAGGGTCCCAATACAGGGGATCTCCCCTGCCTAGGGCCTCAGCCCTCGACAACTAATTTTACATGTTTTTTTCTTTCTCCAGCTTTTTGTTTCTGTCCCTTCTCCAAACCCTTCTACTATCTTCTTCCTAAGGTGTAAGAGCCGTGCTGAAAGGATGAAAGGATGACCTTGTGCCAGTCCTGAACGGCTTGCGGGAACTATGGGCACGGTACTTCCGATTTAATTGTCTAGCCCTTACCTTCAAGTGCATGAGGGTGGACCGTTTATAGTTTTATATGATCAAGGTTCCCCATGACCAGTAATTAAGATGTAATCCCCTTATTAGGGCCAATGAGGCTTGCCCCTTTATCAAATAGCCCCACCCCAGGCTCTCCTTTGACCACGACTCCGAACAATGAAACTACTACCCACTCCTCAATGCCTATTAGTGCATTACCCACCCAAGCAGTCTCAATCTCCAGAAGACATTCCTTCCCACCCAACTCCCTCAAATTCATCAACTCTACCCCCACAACCTTCATCAAGCACCCCATCCTCCCTTATTACTACCTTACAGCCTTATTCTCCATCATTCCATAATACTCCCTCTTCCACACGTCCCTGACCATCCACCACCACCAACCCTACAGATATCTTAAATACTCTGTTTAGCCCAGCTAAATCGGACCGATTTTTCGTGAACCCTTCTACAGCTCCTTACTCAGGCGACACCTCTTCCAACAATGCCTCCAAAAACAAGTGGACAGAGTCCCTTTCTATACCAGACGCGAACGCTCCCGTCTTGTAAGTCAGATCAGAAACTGAATCTATAGCACTATCAAATATAACTGATCATTCTGGCAACCCCATTCTTGCAGAACCTCATTCAACCCTTAATACCTGTACTGGAACTATCTCTCTCTCCCCAGCAAACTACCCAGTCGATACCAAAGATTGGTCAGAATGTGGAGAAGACTTATTAGGATGCTTGAAAGACCAAGATGTGAAATTAGTACCTTGCTACACCATTCCTCCTAGAGGTCTACGAAAGAATCCGACCAACATTGCCAAAATTACCTTCCGTACACATGACCTTCCCTAACGTATCTACATTGGTGGACAATCCCTCCCTGTTCGACCATACCAACCCCCTCCCCGTCAATGTCAAAACTGTTGGCACTTTTGACATCCTGCCAAACACTGCCGTTCCACAGACCGATGCCCCATATGTGCCCAACCTGGTTATAACCGATCAAACTGCTCAGCACAAACACGTACATGTGCTAACTGCGGCGACCCCCATGATTTTATAGAGGCTGTCCCACTTACAAGTTTGAATCTGAGGTAGCAACTCTCAGATACAAAAATGGTCTCACTTTATGTGAAGTCAGACAGGAAGCACGTCGACAAGGTTTCTCTCATACTCCATACTCTAGTAACATCGTTTGCTCAGCCCCTCCCCCTCCACCCCAAGATGTCCCCATTTCCACTTCTACACTCTACCTCCCTCAGACCAATTCTTTTGCCACTCTAAATCCAGACACCCCAATCTCAACCACAGCTCCAATCTCAACTACAGCCCCAACCACTTCTACATTCTACCTCCCTCAGACCAATTCTTTTGCCACTCTAAATCCAGACACTCCAATTTCAACCACAGCTCCAATCTCAACTACAGCCCCAACCACTTCTACACTCTACCTCCCTCAGACCAATTCTTTTGCCACTCTAAATCCAGACACTCCAATCTCAACCACAGCTCCAATCTCAACTACAGCCCCAACCACTTCTACACTCTACCTCCCTCAGACCAATTATTTTGCCACTCTAAATCCAGACACTCCAATCTCAACCACAGCTCCAAGCTCCCCGCACTACCCGCACTAGACAGACTAAACGTTCTAACCCTTCTTCCCCTACAGCACAATCACCTCCACCAACCTTTACCTTTATTCCTGAGACACCAGTCTCCCCCCCCCCTTATAAGAAAACCTTTGTCCCATAATACTCTCCAACCAACTCCACTGCAGAAACTATGGATGACATTCAAAGCCATATGCTTGAGACACAAGATCCCATAACTCATCCTCCTACCCCTCCTACCAATATTCCCCCTACACCCCTTCTTCCTACTCCCTCTCAACACAACCTAACCCCCTCAATTCCGTCCACCTCCGATATCCATCCTCCTGATATCCATCCCCCTCTTACTCATAGACCCCTACACCCCTTCCTCCTAATCCCTCCCAAGACAACATCCCCTTCAGCTCCAAATATCCATCCTTCCGATATCCATCCTCCCACCACTAATACTCCCCCAATACTCAACCCCAACTATACGCACATTCACCCTGCCTATTATACCCCCTCTATCCTTTCTAGTCCCTCCCGGATATACATGGGAATCACTCATGTTACAACAGTGCCCGTCCCCAGATTCGCTACCTTCTGATACTCCTCCTTTACTAGACCACTTCCCCTATAGTGACCACTTCCCAGTACTCCTTTCTCCTACTTCATATATACCACTTCCTAATGCTCCACACTGGTGCTCTGACAGAGCTGACTGGCATACTTTCACTTCACTCTCTACTATACCTATCCTTCCACCCCCCTTACCGTCCATTTCAGATATGCTACAATGTTTTACAACCACGATCCTAAGAGCTGCCTATACAGTCATTCCTCTAACTTCAAGATCTTATACCTCTAAATGTGTTTCATGGTGGAATTCTGATTGCACCAAAGCGCTTCGCTTAAAACGAGCAGCCTGGAACGGCTATCGCTACAAACGAGGCACCCCTCACCAGCTATCAGCCCTTATTTCCTTTAAAAGAGTATCTGCCCATCTTCGCCGTACAATCAGAAACGGTAAAACAAATAGCTGGCAAAATTATGTTTCCTCACTTACATCTACATCTATTTCAGCTGTTTGGCGACGGATCCATAAATTATCAGGCAAACATCCCCCCCCCCATCCTGCACCCGTCCTCCATATTCGAGATATTCTCATCTATGAGCCTGTCGAAGTAGCTAATGAACTGGGCAACTATTTCAGCCAAGTCAGTAGTGGCCCCCACCTTTCCCCACATTTTCTTCCATTAAAGCCGTCAAGGAACACATCTCTATTACCTTCACCCTATCCTCTGACGAGTCCTATAATGCTCCTTTTTCTTGTGAACTCAACGTTGCATTACAGTCGTGCCGCAACACTCATGAAGACCCTGATGGTATTCACTATCGTATGCTCCGACACCTCCCATCTTCCTCTCTGTACTTCCTTTTAACTATTTTCAACCACATATGGAGGTCAGGAAATTTTCCTTCTCATTGGCGAGATGCTCTTATCCTACATTTCTTAAAACCAAATAAATCAGGTACCCTACCCCAAGATTACCGCCCCGTAGCTCTAACTAGCTGCTTATGCAAACTACTAGAACGAATGGGACCTCCATACCAGATCTCTGTCAATTCTTTCAGTCTGCAATATCAGTAACTTCTTGGGCCACTTACCATGGCTTTCGCTTCTCTACCTCCAAGTCTTTCCCCATCCTTTTCTCTCGCTCACGTACGGTTCCCAAACCCCCACTCTTCTTATATAACGCTCCACTCCAATACCGTTCTTCTGGCAAATTCCTAGGCGTTATATTTGACTCCAAATTGTCCTGGTGAGACCATATCTTGTACATTAAAGAAAAAGCTCAACGCCGCCGAATCTTACAAACTCTTTCTCACATCTCCTGGGGCTCAACTCGCAAAACTCTCCTCCATCTTCATGTTACCATGATCCTCTCCACTCTAGATTATGGATGCCATATATACTCCTCTGCCTCAACCTCTCTTCTTGCTCATCTTGATGCAATCCACCACAGCGGCCTCCGCTTAACCCTTGGCATGCCATCCCTCTCTCGACGTCGAGCCCTTCTCTCTCCGATTCTATGTTCGATTTCACCAACTTTCCCTTACCAAACTAACTATTCCACAATCCTTGCTTCCTACCTTTACCTCTTCTCCACGTTTACCTACTCCTTTCCACATGGATACCCTCCTCTCCCATTCCCCCTTTCCTCACCTCCGACCTCTCCCACTTTCTATCCATTCCATTCCTCCATGGCTTATACCTAACCCCCATATTTGCTTTCAGTTTTTTCTGACCCACCAAAATCAGATATTCCCCCCTCTATCCTTCTCACTCATTTCCTTGACCATGTCTCCATCCATTCCTCCAGCATTCATGTTTACACTGACGGTTCCAAATCCATATCAGGAACTGGATTCGCAGTAACCTTCCCAAATTGCACTTTCAAATACACCCTCCCTCCTGAATCTAGTGTCCTTACTACAGAACTGTATGCACTCCTTTTTGCCTTAAGACGCATATACTCATCCTCCTCTTCCTCTTTCACTATTTTTACTGACCCGTAACTCTTTAACCCTCATAAAGTCTATGCACTCGACCAATCCCCTTGTCTGTAAGATCCAGAACTGGTTGTTCTATCTATCTACACGTCATAAATCTGTCAGAATTTGCTGGGTACCCACCCATATTGGAATCCCTGACAATTAACAGGCAGATGCTCTTGCACGCTATGCCGCAATGTCCACATCACCTCAACTACGCTTCTCACATATTCCAGTTACAGAGTACGGATTATTACCCCCACTTTAAAACCTTGTATACCCGATGGCAATATTTCTGGTCAAGCCTCCACAATAATAAATTACATAATGTAAAACCATCAATCTCCTTTTGGTCAGCTCCATTTCACAGGAACAGACGTTGGGAGACGACCCTCGCAACTTCAACCTTTCAACATTACTCTAGATAGTTGACGCATAGCAACTATATGACATCCCCCTTTATTATACCATCCTATAGTGCTATATGACAGATGTCTAGCACATTTATTTCTTTTTTAACCATTAACCATTATTAGGACCTTTTCATTTTTCTTTACATCCTGCAGAAAAGATTGAGAATATGTTTTAGGATCAGTATATTGCAGATACATTGTTAGAAATAATAGCGAAGTTTTGGTCCTAGGGTCCCAAGGTGCCTCTATTAGGCAGAGGTTTAAGGGTGCTTCAGGCTTCTTTGTGGGAATTTGAAAGGGATACTTGCTAGCACATGGAAGTAAAGCCATTAGTTACAGACAATTGTATAATGTATCAATTTCCAGCATGCAGGAAGAAGTATTGTACAATACCTGGTCCAGCTCTAACATCAGCTTTCAAGAGTTTATTTATGATAGTACTCCTTCCTCAGTGCCTCAGGAGCAAAGCTGTTTTTGCCAACCCTATTGGAATTAATATCAAATGACTGGAAGTGGTTTGACAGCTGTCTAACCAAGTTAGATAAAGTAGTGTCAAGGAGGGGCATAACAATCTGTTGTCATATGTGCTGTTTGATTTAATAGTCTGCATTTCAATGTTTGTATACTCTTACAGTACTTCTTACTGTCAAACATATCATTCTATCCTGTCCCCGCGTTGCTGAAGACCGTACCCTTACTTTCCCTCACATATCCCTTCTTCTTCGACCCCTCAACCTGTCGAACATCCTCACAGAATCCCCCACCTTTTCTATTGATAACCTATTCTCCTTCCTCAGATGCATACATATCCTTCATTTGATCTAACCATCCTTTGTCTTTAACCCTTCCTCTTTTCATCAACACCTATCCTACCCCATGTATCCCCTCTTTCTAATTTAACTACTATACTATCATACAATAAATGGCCGTTGAAATACTAACAAAGAACTAAAAAAAAATAAATCCCACAACAATACAATGCCATAGTGCTATATGACCTTTGATGTCTAGCACATTTATTTTCTTGTCATTATTACTTACTTACTTGCTATACTTGAGCCTCTAACCATTTTCTTCTTAAAATCAAAAGAAAGAAAAATATCTTCTTCAAGGGATTACCCATTTTAATAGAGACCCTGCCCTTTTAGAGTGTGTTCATGACACTGCTCTCTTCGCTAGAACACCCAAATATGGTACTTCAGCCACATTTTGAATGATCTCGGACTTATATTCACTTTCTTAAGGTAATTAGTTTAGCCATTTTTTTACCCTTTATTTTTTTCAAACCGTCAACGAGTTCGACGGACACACGCCGACGGGGGTTATGCACCACCTCCATGCCTGTTGAACCCATAAATAAAAATGACTTTCCCCCTGAGTTTCCTGACGGTTGTTTATGATCGCTATCATGAATTAAATATTTACTCCTGGAAGTTATAACATCTAGTAAATTATTTAACTTTTTAAGGATCAGGCAGTCATGTATAACCAGGCGGTTGTGTATAATCTGTCCATTTACTTGGCTTTCAGCATGCAAGGAGGCTCCCCAAATCCCTAGCTCTTTGTTGTCGTGAGGTAAGCTCTCTACCTTGGACTCAACTGATTTTGCCTTTGATTTTGCATGGTCTTTTCCTCTCCGCCTTTCCCGGTCCTTTTTCATTCCCTTTTCTATTTTCTATCCATATTCTAAAGTGTGAGAGCCGTGCTAGGACGAAAAGCTGGCTTTGTATCAGTCTTGAACGGTCTTCGTACTCTGTTAGCTATTCCCTATTAACCCTTTTCACTACCATAGTAACCTACAGCGCTCTACAATCTTAGGTATCTTATTTTATCCTAATCGTCAACTCATTTTTACCTTTTCACCGTAATACTACATCATAGTGTTGCATGAATTTTCCTTACCTGTGGCTGCGCCCCCTAGCCTCACCCTATCGCTAAATGTTGAATCCGGCGCTAATAGCCTCGGATGTTGACGTGGTAGAAATTTTTGATGAATAATAAAAAAAAAAAAATAAGCAATTTTGTTATATATCATGCACTGGCGTGGCTACATATCCTCCTGAACAGACCATTAACCGGCTGTGCCTGTCAAGCACTCATCAAACATCAAGAAGTATCCCTTGCTTTGCTTCCCCTCCGGTATTCCTGACAGATTGCTTTGCTTATGGTCTTTTTGTTCTCCCAAACTATAATTGATCGCACCGGAAATCATTCATAAGGAAAGGATAAAATTGTTAAAATTAAGTGCTATTACTAATAATTATCATGATAATGAAATGAGAACGATAATAATGATAATAAAAAGAATGATAATATTAATAGCTAAAAATAATAGTAATAATACTAATAATGATTGTGATAATTAGTGCTTATAATGATGCTGACGATGATGGTGATGATAATAATAATAAAATGATAATGATAATAATAATAATTATTATTATTATGAAAATAGTGATAATAGTAATACTAGTAATAATAACGATAGTACTAATATTAATAGTAGTAACAATAATAATAATAATAAAAATAATAATAATAACAATAATAGTAACAATAGTAGTAATGATAAAAGTAATAATTGTGATAGTAATAATAATCAGTAATATTAATAATAGTAATGATAATGTAGTCATAATGATGAGGGTAATAATAATTATAGTAATAAGAATTATAACAATACTCATCAATATTATCGGCATAATGATAACAATGACAATAACAATGCTAATAATAACAACAATAATGATAATAATTATGATAATCATGGTAATGGTTAATTAGTAATGATGATTATGATAATAATGATATTAACAATAATAATAACAATAATGATGATAATAATAATAACAAGAAATGACGATAATGATTGTAATAATAATGATAATAATAATTATAATAATAATAATAATAATAATAATAATAATAATAGTTAGGATATATATGACAATAACAATGATAACAACAACCATAATGACAAAATAATAATAATGATAACAACAGCAACAATTGTAACAATAAAAATCAAACGTCGATCCACTAACCGCCTTCATTACAAATTACCTGTTGTTTTATTTTTTGTTTTCCCGAATGATAGTTGTTGATTGCACAATATTTTTACTGTAAGTGGCCTTATGGTCTTACTGCTTATCATTCAGTGACCCTGTGATCACATGATAATCGTGTAACCTAGTAATGCCATACTGGAAAGGAGACATGGATTGCGTTATGATGTAGTTGTTGCTATAAAATATTTATCTCTCTGAGCCCCCTTCCCAAATATTACTAATGATGTTAATAATAGCGATAACTATGACGAAAATGATAACGCTGTAGTGGACGTGAGGTATCCCCAACTACGTTATGGCAGCTCAGTACCTCCAGATCAGCACCATCTGTGGGCGTTCTTGGCAGCCGCCTCTGCTGCCTTTTCATCCCTGGAGCATTTTTATTTGTTTTTGTACTTTTACATATTATTTTAGCTTTCTTTAAAGGGAAAGGCTAGATCAGTAGCAACTCGAGGGGGTCATGACGTCAGTTTTTGATAACGTCCCAAAGGTTTATGGAAAAAACACATATGGTTTATTATTCCCTTTTAGTCTTTTCAATGAATCACACAAAGATCGAGTTAAAAAAAACTATTCCTATCGGCCCAAATGGCTGTAAGGGAGTAATCTTTCACAGGAATTTGAAGACTATGGAAGAAAATTAAATTCTCGAGCACGATGGACCAGGACGTAGTGGACGTTCATTGTATGACTTAAAAGGACGGGAATGTGCGAGCGAACACTTTTTTTTTTTTTTTTTTTTTTTACTTTTGCTTTAAATAAGATCCCTGAATATGTCAATGTCGGATATGAGCATGTCCAAGTAAGCCAGTGCCTTGTAATAGATGCCAAAAATTCAGACTCGAATAAAGTCACAAATATAAGCACTAGGGAAATGTTTCAAATGTGCCTAAATGTGGAGGTCCCCATCAATCAGGGTCTGCTAATTTCAGCAGCCTGAAGGAGACTGAGACATTAGCATATAAGAAAAACTTGAGGTTACTTATACTGAAGCTAAGAGGAAAGTGGAAAGTTTGACACACAAACCCGATTTTTCCTATACTTCAGCAGTAACTAGCGTCAATCCTAGAAATGTCAGTTAACAGCTTGCAGATAAAGATAAAGAAATTGCTGAACTTAAGCAAGCTGTCAAATAATCGAATGTTAAAGTCTATCATCTGACAAAATTAGTCGATCAAAAGGCTGAATCAACCCAGGAAAAAACATTTTAAGGAGGCTGATACCGAATCACAGTCAGTATCGCACCTCCCGTCCGAGCGACTCCTGTGAGGACTTCGCCTGACTCGATCGGCGTCACACTCTGCCAGTAGTCTCCCTCGCAAATCTTCCCACGGGAGGTTACCGGGAAGCTCGGGAGAGGAGACGCCTCATACCCAGAAAAAAGGCGGACAAGGTTCTTCCAAACCCCATAAAATGCTATCTTTACATTAACCATTATACAATGGAACTGTCGGTCTTAGAACCAAAGCAAATGGCCTTAGATTATTAGCTTCGTTTTATGCTCCCGATATTATTGTTCTCCAAGAGACATACTTGACACAGTTCGTCTCTGATGACGTAGTTTCACTGAGGAAATATGTCGGAAAGACTGAGTGGGTAGGGGTGGAGGCGGAGTCGCCATGTACATCCACCGAAGTCTTCATTGTACAGAAGTGACTATTGATACTACTTTGAAGTTTGTCGCATGCAGAGAAAAACTTTATATCACATATCTGGCTATATGTTCAGTTTACTGTCCACCTGATAATGAGGTAAATTTTGATGAGGTCATTGCTTTTCAGGATAGTCTGCCACAGAATCAAGTAATATTAGGTGATTTTGATGCTCACCATACTTTATGGGGTTCCCTATGGGTGAATGGTAGAGGTGAGCAAGTTAATGATCCAGATTTAGTCCTTCTAAACGGTGGTAGTCCGACGCGGGTTGGCGATAATACCGGTACTTTGATCTATCTCTGGTTCTTCGACAGTAGCAGCCAAGTGCCTGTGGCACACCATGTGGCACACTTGTTGGGAAGCGATCACATTCCTATTTGTATTAGATATGCATGCGACACCACCTGGAGAAACCATTGATGAGAAAGTAAACAATGTTCAAAATTGTATAATAAATGCTGCAAAGATATCCATTCCTAAGACTTCGACAGACGGCGTAAAGCATAGAGTTCCATGGTGGACACCAAATTGCCGCAGAGCACTGTGTGAACGCAAGAGGGGCTACAGGCTTCCCATAAATAACATCAATAATTAGAACTTTTGCAATTACAAACTAGCAAGAGCAAGGGCTCATAGAACAATCAGACAAGCTAGAAGAAACAGTAATACAGCAATACCAAAATAGCTCGGGTTTTCTTCATTGTTGATAAAATAAATAGGGATTTTTTTTTTTTTTTAATTAATACCATCATTCAGGAGGGTACAAATTTCGATCCACCTAGAGGTACTGGTAATGCACTCGCCATGCAGTTCTCGTATACAAGCAGCCCATACAATTGCCATCCCGCATTCCTTACCACCAAGGAAGCGGCTGAACTGCAAAAAAGCACTTTGCCACAGGAGATGATTTGGATTCCAATAAAGATCAAACAATGGATGAGCTTACCCAAGCCCTAGAAGCCTGTAGAGGAACATCCCTTGGCCCCCGATGAGATTCGGTTTGAGATGATAAAGCATCTTAACCATGATGCCATAATTAATTTGCTTGAAGTCCAAACTCAAGGCACTTCGTCCATATTCCCACAATGAAAGGAGGGGGGAAATCCCAAATCTGCCATCAACTGACCGATTGCGTTGACAAGTTACTTATTTAGGGACATGGAACGAATCGTTAACAGTAGGCTACTGCATTATTTAAATTCCAGAAATGTACTAGTTGACGAACAATGCAGTTCCCGAAAAAGACGTCAAACCCTCCATATTCTAGTAAAACTGGAGAGTCATATTCAAGAGGCAGTTGCCAAAAAGCAGTTTTTAATTTCAGTGTTTTTAGATATACACAAAGCGTACGACATCACATGGAGATATGGCCTACTCAAAAATTTTATGTTTTTGGCTTACGTGGAAACTTGTCTTGCTTCATCCAAAATTTCATTTCTGACAGAAATTTTGCTGTCAAATTATTCTCTCTCGCTCTCTAACTCTCACTCCTCCCTCCCTCCCCCCTCTCTCTCTCCCCTTCCCTCCCTCTCTCTTTCTCTCACTCTCTTGCTCTCTGACACACTCATTCTCTTTCTTACTTTCTGTCTCTCTGTCTCTCTCTCTCTCTCTCTCTCTCTCTCTCTCTCTCTCTCTCTCTCTCTCTCAATCCCCCCCTCTCACTCTTTTTCTCTTTCTCTTTCTTAACTCACTTTCTCCCTCACTAATTATCTGTCTATTTCTCCCTCTCCCCCCCTCTCTCTCTCTTTCACACACACACACACTCTCTTTCTTTCTCCCTCTTTAATTATCACTCTCTTTCTCCCTCTTTAATTATCTCTCTCTCTCCTCACTTCCTCTCTATTTACATCTCTCATTCTCTTTATTACTCACTCTCTCTCACGTTCTCTTTATTACTCACTCTCGGCTCTCCCCCCCTCTCTCTCTTTCTCCCCTTCCCTCCCTCTCGCTTTCTCTCACTCTCTTGCTCTCCTCTTACTTTCTCTCCTTCTCTCTCTCATTCCCCCCCCCCTCCCTCTCTCTCTCTTTCTCTTTCTATTTCTTCACTCACTTTCTACCTCTCCCTCTCTCTCTCTTTCACACACACACACACACACACACACACACACACACACACACACTCTCTCTCTCTTTCTCCCTCTTTAATTATCTCTCTCTCTTTCTCCCTCTTTAATTATCTCTCTCTCCTCACTTCCTATCTATTTACATCTCTCTCATTCTCTTTATTACTCACTCTCTCTCTCTCATTCTCTTTATTACTCACTCTCGCTCTCTCTCTCTCCTCATTTCCTCTCTGTTTACATCTCTCTCAATTCTTTTTATTACACACTCTCTCTCTCTCGTTTTCTTTATTACTCTCTCTCTCTCTCTCTCTCTCTCTCGTTCTCTTTATTACTCACTCTCGCTCTCTCTCTCTCTCTCGTTCTCTTTATTACTCACTCTCGCTCTCTCTCTCTCTCGCCCTATCTCTATAGTGAACTGCGAATACAATTATATCTCACCTCAGAGTGGATAAAAATAGGGTCACTGCCACCACCCATTTAATTGCCGTGTGGGAACGGATGTTGTTTGTGGGAAGGGGGATAGTGTAAAAGGCGATGCAGGAAAGGAGCGATAGTTTGTTTGGATGTGTGTGGTGCGTGTGTGTGGTGTATATGGTTGTGGCGAGAATATAAAGGTCGGTATGCGTGAATTAAGCCGAGGAGAGGCGTGTGCGAGGTCTATATAAGTACTTGTATAGACCTTGGGCGTGTGCGGGGAGAAATCTCCAACGCAATTAGTAAAGCAATCACTGTCATTTATAGTTATGATTTCCACTAATACTCTTCTTTCCATTCACAGGCTTAGGGGAAAACAAGATCATACGTAAAATTATTTATCAAAACGATAAAAGGTAAAACAATAAAACGACAATAAAACTGAACAATAAAACGATAAAACACTGAATAATAAAATCAACACATTGAACTGTAAAATCATTAAAAAGCACTGGTAAAATCATACATAAAAGAAATAAAACCATAAAGAGAATGGCACCGAAATCACTAGGTCACTTTTCCGAATAAATAATTTGGCAAAGGTCTCTCACCTCCTATAGTCAGGTATCTCCACAACCACTTATCTTAAGAAAAAAGGGGAAGGCCCATTCCGGGGCTCCCTCACAAGCAGTCAGGGTCACGACCAATCCCCGAATCCCCTGAGCTAGTCTTTTGACCTCCTACGTCAGTTCTTGCGCAAAAGTAAACGAAAATCAGGGTTTCCCTCTATTACTATATTAATAAAATTCATGTTGAAATCCAACAAAACTATAAAAAAGAAATATTGCAACAATAAAACTTGATAAAAATAGCATTAACTTATGAAATTGAAATAAAAACTTTACGTTAAAAGAACCATCGCAACAGTTATGGCAATATGTAAAAATCTGATGAATAAAAGTACTAATAAAAGTAATTAAAAGTAAACCATTATAAAGATGAGAAATAAAATACGACTAAAAATAAAATGATTCGAGTTCTATTTCATTATTAAAATTGAAATAAAATAATAAATATGTTTAAACGTTAAAAACTTAAGAGGGTTTAAACCCATCTGAGGTTGTGGTGTAGGAGGTGAGAGAGGTGCCAAGCAAATCATACAAAATGTGTTTATTTAAAAATAATTAAAAAGGTCCCGTTGTGGCTACACGCCGTACGCGAGCATCCTCCTCACTGGCGGAGATCAACAGTTTGCTCCTCGGGCTTCAGCGAGGCGTGGGTGACCGGAGTCCGTCGCTTATTAAGGAGGGGGATAGAAGGGAGCTGACGCCAATTCTCAATAGTCTCCCCAATGATCTCACAGGAAAATACAAGGAAAAATGTCGCCACTTCGCGGCCAGTGGGAGTGTTGCCACCCCGGGTTCATCCATTTTTTCCAATACTAGGCCTGTGGGAGAGGTTAAAATGAGAGGATATTTCGGAGTTTTTGGACTTCCTAGAGTGAGACGACGTATTTGGCGACGTCGTCCACTACATCTCCCTCCCCCCCTCCCTCTCACACTTCCCCTCCCCCCCTCTCTCTTTCTCTCTGTTAGTTTTTGTTTCCTTGATTTGGTGTGTTATGGAGACAAAGTTCTGGTTTCTCTGTTTATTTGATTGGTAGCGTGGCGTAGGTTGTGTCTCGTGCAAGGGGTAGAGGGGCCGCGCCGAGTGGAGACGCAGGTAGGGAGACCCCCAAGAGGGGAAGACCAGGTCAAGGCCGCGAATCGACGAATAGTGTGGAGTAGTGTTGAAGAACAGGTCAGGGGTCACAAGCACTGGGGACGTGGCTAGTTAGCCCGCCGCCGTCATTGGTCAGATCGCTTGGTACACGCTATTCACCGTCATCCTCGACGGTAGCTGCTGGCATTCTCTGAAAGAAGTACATCGAGGGCAGAGACAGGCAGAGAGACAGTAGGGCAAACAGGGGGAGGGGGTTGTGTAACAGCAAAGACCGTAAGATATAATGAAAATATATCAGATTACAATGAAATTGTTATTCAATTATTTGCATGAATTTTCAGTTTTTAAATTTATTTTTCAATAATCAACTGTCAGAGGATAGACAGAGGAACATGCCTAGGGAGACATTTGCAACAGTCCACGAGGACTTGCTTGAGTTGCAATTGCCTCAGATAGCAGGAGATGAAAATCTACAAGAGATAAGCATTCTGCAGAATTACAAGGCAGCAAAAGAAGTCGCAGTCCGCAGACAGTCTTGAACGACAAACTTCCTTAGAAAAAATAAATAAAAATGCAACAATGCAGAGTTCAACAGTGTGTTCTGCAATAGTGCATACAACATATATCTGACTAATAGGAAGTACGTGAAGTTCTTTCTCATTTGATTGTAAGTGCTTATCACACGTCACCAACAGCAATTCGAGGCAAAGCGATAATTATGCAGTCGTCATACTTTCTGAAGCCTCATTACATCAAATATGCTTGCTCAAGACAATATAGGCATGATGTTATGCAAGGCAAGAATATACGATTGGCGTGAAGGATGGAGGTGGGGGGGGGGGGTTAAAGAGGTATCGGTGAGGATGGGGGGAGGGTTAGGTATGTAGGCGAGGGTGCAAACATGGGTTTGCACGCAACGAAAATGAGCACCAATCTAACTGCACATTCACACTAATAACAACATAGGGTAATTGCAAAATTAAATCAACTACTATGCGAAATCATAAAGATGGTACTTTATTTAGTACGTAAAATGCAAGCAGATCGGGTCACTAATTACTTGTCCATAACCCAGTTGGGGTTGTCACCAAGGACCATGTAATAATGATGAAATGAGGTTCGTGATTGATAATGAATAATGAAAAAAAAAATGAAAATGATGATCGTAACAGAAAAAAATAGAAAATCGTTAGAATGACTGAGATAATTTCGTGTCATGAGAGCGAAAATCACGAACATGAAATCGTAGTAGCTGGTATAATTAATCTCCAACACTGAGATAACTGAATTAGAATAGAAACAAATTATTTGAATGTATTCTTCAGTCGGCCAGAGTCAGATGATAGTAAGTAGGGACCTTCTACCTGAGTTAGGTCAAGTAAGGTCATTATCTGAATTTCGTTCAAAATAGCAAGAGGTAGTAGTCAGAAAATTAGATGTTTAAAAATACATATACAGTGATCAAAACATTAAAGAATCAAATTACCAATAACTAAAATAAAGAATTTAGTATACTTTTTAAAAAATCAAGATAAAATATCTATAAGAGAAGACGAATAATTATGGCGAAATATACTTCAGAATGTGCACAAATATACTATAATAATAGACGGATTTAACGTCCATATAGCGATATAGCGTCAGTTAACATAATGGGGAAATAATGATAAGAAAAGATGCCAGGAATATGGCAACACTTCAAGGGTCTAGCCTCGCGGGGCATAGAACGTTTATAAAAACGGAAATTGATCTTTTTAGGAAAAAAATGTGCACATGAATTTTCCCACTAATTACAAGATTTAGGCAGTACGCAGTATATACAAAGTTAGCATGATTGCGTTAGACTGAGGAAAAAACAAGCCAAAGAAACAACTCTCGTGAGTGAGAAAATCAGGGACTGATTCCTTTTTAAAAAATGACAATCTATCACAATGAATAAACAGAACATTCGACTGGTTATCATGATATATTTATTGATCATTCTATCACATTAGGTTATCCACTCATTACCATTTTTATTCATTTAGTCTAATTTCCATTATTCATTTTTCTGTACTCAATAGTTTAAGTGCTCATGATTAATATATAGATTAATCTCTTCATGCGTATACGTAACTTATTTTATCATAAATAGAATTAGTAGATGTGCAGGAAATTATCTTTATATTAAAAAAAAGGTGACTGGCTGGACTGCTATAGGTTTATCATACTTAATTGCCGTTTAACAATTTATTAATTATATTCCACATACATCACTCGTGCCACAAGAAAATGTTCGGTGACTTTCTTTCGTGCTTATACCAAAACCACCACAAAATGCAGAGAATACTTAGCTTTTGATTACATTTACGAATTCGAGGGGGGGGGGGTGTCTACGGGAGCGTGCGTCCAGCCAGTCGTGAGCGTGAGCGTGAAGTCTCGCGCCCAGGGATGGGAATTTTTCGGAAGCGTCCTTTCGGCCGTTTTCTTTGAACAGAATCAGAGAGAATAAGGAATGCTTCTTGAGGAAACTATTATAATACACTGTAAAATGCTATGAAACAAATATAAATTCGTTTTAGATTTATTTCAACAAATATATATCCTACACCACAAACATTTACATTGGAAAAATTAACAAAATAAAATTAATATATATAACGACATACATTGTAAAACAAATCACATAAGCGAAACCATATATTCGCATGGTTTCGTATTCATTTTTGCATATTCACTTAAATGAATAAGAGAAGTTATAGTCTCCAACTTGAGGTTTGACCTTTCTTTTCTTTTTATTTGACTGAACTTAGAGAATAGTCTTTCTACATCTGTGTTCGATGTTGGGAGCGCTAGAATTTCAAAGGCAAAATGCGCTAGGCATTCGTACTTTGGTTTGCCCAATAGTATCCATGATAGTTAAAACATATTTGTAAAAATCTTCGACTTGACACTGAGGACTCCTATATTGCTCTGGGAAGGTCTCCCAGGCAATACCTCGCCATTGGTCAGCCAGTGCCTGCAAATCATAATTGTTTATTCTTGGGACTTCCTTAGCCAGTTGGGTCAAAGATGGAACTGTCGGTCTGAGATTTGGATCCATGATGTTCTTTGGCTGTAAGTGTGTAGCCATTATCCATAACGAATTGTTTAAGTCAAACCGTGTTCTTATTTGCTGGCACACGGTTATAAGGAAGGTTCTACAGGTGGTTTTAATTTCCGTAACCAACTTGTGTTTTTTATAGTTTGGTGCTTGGAAGAGGCTGTGTACATCCTCCCCTAGGTAAATTTGATTTATTGGTAGATGAATGGTTTGGTCTGCAGGGTTTATTTCATTTAGTTTCATTTTCTGTAGTGCTGTTGGCTGGCAGAAATAATTCAGCAACTTTAGATATAAATTTGTTAGAATGTCATGGGCCAAGTGTAGTGTAGGTCCTTTGGCCTGAAACACCAAATTCACTCTGTTCAGATGTGGCAACATATAATTTAAAAATTTCAGGTAGCAGTAAATGGCTTGATTATCCATGGCCTCACAAATTCTGTCAATTGATGACAATTTTTCATCAAGCCTGATACCATTAAAATAGAGCTTTAGTGGCTGCCACTGTTCCAGTAATCGTTCTACAGCTTGTGCTAAGGAAAGCCACCTTGTTGCACATGTATGCAATATTTTGTGAGGCTTGACCCCACAAAATACCTGGTGTAAACATCTCGGACCAGTTCTTCGCAGGTCCTTGGAAGCGTTTTCGCTGCTTCGCTGCTACACAAGTGTATGCTGTGAGCCACACACTTAAAGATGGTGATGCCAGGCATGTGCGCTTTTAGTCTACTGCTCACAGAATTTACAGCACCCATGATGTTTGATGCCCCATCAGCAGCAAATCCGACCATATTCGTGAGAGGGATCTGGTAGGTATTCAGGGTTTTTGTAATGAGGTTGAATAAAGACACCCCTGACGATCCATCATTCTCATCATACAAGCTAATGATGTCTAGCATGGACGTCTTAATTGTATTGGTCTCTTTGTCGAAATACTTGACAACTAAGGCACATGCTTTATCAGCTGTGCAGTCGGTCGTCTCATCTATGATCAGGCTAAATTTATTAAGTTGTAACTTTCTTGCCAATTACTTGGCAAGAAATTCTCCTAAAACTTTTGTTTGCTGCGAATATTTTTTTCTTTTGAGGGCCATCTGGGCTGCGATGGTTGAATCAGGGAACATTTTCCGGTTCAGCTCCAGGAGGTCATCGCAAAGACTGAAAAGACGGAAAAATAAACATTTAAACAGAATAATCAGTATGTACCAAATATCTATATTTTATGGTAAACGTATTTGATATATTAAATTTCTCCATTGTATATATATACTCTTTACTATCAGTGAATTGCACAACACTAATTTGGAGTATATATTACCTGAACGGCAAGTTGTGCTCCGCTAAAAACAAAATGAAGAGCAGCGTTGCATGCTGCACAGCATTAGGAAAACCCCTTTGCTGTTCAGCCGCGCCAGGGCGCTCCTCGGGGGTGGCACTCTCTTGCCTGCGGCTGGTTGCCCGCTGCCTCTCCTCCTGGGAGACATGCTGCCTCAACGTCCTATGGCACTTGAGGCCGGTGATATCGGCCATCAAGTGCTTATGGCAGACCTAATGGAAGAAACAAAGACTGAAATTAAAAGATTGTTTCGGTACATATACATGTACCCATATATGTATGTATTCACGTGTATGCCTGTGTCTGTGCATGCGCATATGCATGTGCGTGTGTATATGCACGCATGTGCGTGCGTGCGAGTGTGTGTATGTGTGTGCGTGTGTGTATACGAGTGTGTGTGTGTGTGTACGTGTGTGTGTGTGTGTGTGTGTACGTGTGTGTGTGTGTGTGTACGTGTGTGTGTACGTGTGTGTATGTATGCACGTTTGTGCGTGTACATGTGTGTGTTTGCATGTGGAAGAAAGCTATTTGCTGTGTAAGTTACAGTGTATAAGTATGTTTTACCTGGCAGTATGCCCTGGTGGTGTCGTCTGGCATTCTTGCCAGCCAAGTCCTGAAGAGGGCATTGGAAAGCCAACTCTCCTGGAAGCGGTGTCTCGGCATGATCTGGAAATATAAGCAGAATAAGCATAAAGGCGTTATCATAGCATAATATGTCTTACTTATTTCTCTTATTGCCATATGATTTATATAAAACATGTAAACCTAAACTTTCCAAGGGAAATGTCAGAAGCACAGTCAGAATACTAGTTTTATTACAAGTACTTATTAAATGTATTATCTCTTCATCTATACTATTATCGTTGACAAAAAAGTACGGTTTTCTTTGAATGGTCGTTATTGGGATATCTCAATAACTTTAAGTCTGCCATAAAACACCCATATAAAGAGAACGTGATATAGGAAAATGTATAAACTATTCGAGGATAAGCAAATGCAGTTTAAAAGAAATACTAAATGATTTTATGAAAGAGAATACTCACTTATTCGAATGCTGCAGAGTGTCGGAGATAATCGGCTATGTTAAGGCAAGTCACTGTATGCATCTCTCAGGTGTTAACTGCCTGTCAGCTGGCATACAACTGAAGTATCCCGCCTTTCGGAACGCTGGGTAGGGTATGCCGCGTAAAACTGACATTCAAATTGCAGTAATAAAATCCAAAACATGTTAATATTTGCTTCAAGTATTTATACAGAAGGGTAAAAATACAAAGATAACATTAAAAATATCCAGTGTTATCATTAAAGCATAGAAATGCAAGAAAAAAGCATTCCGAAATTTCTTTCGTATGGTCACGTGACTAGGTGGGCGTGTCGTCTGTTTACGCAGAACAGCTGATTTTTCGGGCAAATCCATCCCTGCTCGCGCCCCTGAAAATCACACACAGGGGGCACGACCTAGAATGATTCTGATTGGCTGGAGCTACACGCCCATTAACCTGATTGGCCCACGCGAAATTCGGGGGCATATCTTTCAAAGATAAAATAAAGTAAAATGAGACACTAAAAATAAAAGCGGTGAAATGTGGCAAGGTTAAGTACCTTAAAAAAAACATCTGAGATAATTGATAAAAAGAATGTATATACAGTAAGAAACAAAACTCAGCGAGTAAGTAAAATAGTAACCACCCAAAAAATAAAAAGAAAATGAATTGCGATTCTTAACAGAGAATGGAAGTTAAGGAGGTATTTGTATATTTCCATGTTAGATATTTCCGTATGTATAAACTCGGAGCCAGGTGGACCTCAGGATACACTACAAACAGAAAAAAAATGCACTTTGTACACACTTGTTTAGATATTTGTAAAATAAATAAATAAATAAATAAATAAAAAGAAAAAAAATCACTTCACTTGTAAAAAAAAGTAGTACGGCATGCACACATGGGAGAGAAAAAAGGAAGGAAAAGAACTGTCCATGGCGGACTTTCAGTTTTTCGGAGAGAGGAGGTGATCGAGTGGGTGCATCTTGGAGGAGGCCTGGAGTTACTGCCGCTAAAGCGACATCCACCATCTGCCACCAGTTATCAGGGTTTGTTTACCCTGATTTGGTGGGTTATGGAGACACAGTTCTGGTTTCTCTGTTTATTTGGTTGGTAGTGTGGCGTAGGATGTGTCTCGTGCAAGCGGTAGAGGGGGCATGCCATTGTAATTGAATCCTCAGACTCTCTCTCCCTACCTCCTTCTCTCCCCTTTCCTTCCTCTCGCTCTCTGACTTTCACTCTCTCCTTACTTTCTCTTTCTTTCTCCTCACTCTCTCTCTTCCTCTCTATTATTTACTTTCTCTTCCCTGAATCCCTCTCTTCCTATAGCATACTGCATAGTTCTGCAATCTCGCAGACCACGTGAGTTCATACTGCATGGTCCGCGGTGGCCTACCCTCAGCAGGGTGGGTCTCACTCACTTCTCCAAGAGCGACCGCACGTGGCCGGCCTTCTCCTACCTCGCTGGCTGATAGGCACCAGCGCCAAGATTCATACCGTGTCTTTTTCCATTTGTGTTATTGATAGTGTTAAGTCGTACATGTCGTTGATTGAATTTCACTCGTATTTGGACTCTGGTTCATCTTATTCTTTTACTGATTTCATTATTCACACTCACGAACGACAAATACTTGTTTTCTCTTTAGTAAACAGTTGCAATCATTTCCACTTTCATGGCCGCGGGCAGGGAAGGAACTGTCCCTTCGTCATTACTAAATTGGTGACAATTCTATCGGTGCGAGAATTTAGCTTTGACCTCAACTGTGTTATAGCATTAGAATATTCCCCTTTCATCATGCCAGAATGCACAGGGTTTCGTCTAATAGATCAACGCACCGACGTTTGAGACGAGGTTTAGTGAAACTGAAGTAACTCATTCGATCGGGAAATTCAAGTCAGTGTGAGCCTGTATCAACATCTGATTATAAAGGTAGCACTGGGGTTTAAGCTAGAATAATGATTCACTTAGTAATCACACTCTTCTCACGTTACATTACCGCTTGCATTCTGGAGTAGAGATTAACATAGAAATTCAAGTCTTGTTCATTTCGTTTCATTTCGTTCAGGTAATTTGGGTAAAAAGGGAAACCCCACCGTCGATGAAGTCTAATATACTCTCGACATGCGTAAGCGAGAAATGTTTACCTCAGTCTGTCAGATTTTGTAGCATATCCATAATTACGATTAAATAATCAGAGATATTGTAAAAATATTTCTGAACTGAGATGCTTGCATTGCGGAAGCTTGCATATGGGTGGGTGCTTCACGTGCAGGGTGGTGTGAAGCGATGGTGTGGTAGTCTAGTTAGTGTTAAGTGCTTTGCATGCCTTCTCGCTTGCAGCTGCCACTGCTGGCTAGCCTAGTGCGAAAAAGGGAGCAGCTCTGCATAACCTTCCCCTGCCAGTGCATAGGCTCTCCATCATCCAGACTCCTCCAGTGCCTCCTCGTGACCACCTATGGAAACTGGGTACCTTGTGGTCCCAGGCTAAACTGTGGGGGATCTCAGAGCAGCAGGAGGCCCTAGAGGTTCAGGGTCATGGCCCACTGGCGTGTGGACACGCCCTGGCCCTCTACCAACTCCTGCCCCTAGGCCCCCTGGGGTTAATGGGAGGCAGTGTTTAATATATCTGGAAATGCTGGGAAGAGGAGTAATGCTCCTCCCCCTCAGCAAGAGAGGCGGGTTATGGGTCCCATTGGGAGGGCGACTGCCGGGACGCAGGATGGGTGAGAACTACTCATCCCACCTGCGTTCTGGCAGTCGCCAGTCCGGAGTGAAGCTTATAGGGGAAAGCCTTAAGGAATCCCGTAGGTGGATGATGGGTCCCACAGCCTGCCGCCCCCTTTTATATAAAGCAGCGTCGACGGAAGTGGCAGAGGTGACGTCCACCCAGAGGGACTGCCCGAGGCTAAACCTCAGGTAGGGAGTTAAGGTGGGGCTTGGAACATCTGTTCTTTGCGTCTGGATGATCGGTTGCCTCTGCTGTCGAGGGAACTGGGGAGGCTGAGGGTGGAGGTGGCTACTCTCTCGGAGGTGAGAAGACCTGGCAGCGGCATGATCAGTGTAGGTGGCTACACCTACTACTGGTCAGAACGCAGCGACGGTCACCATGTAGCCATGGCCATCTCCAGCAGACTCCAGCCCTTGGTAGTAGAGGTTACTCCAGTCAATGAGTGTATAATGGCAAGGAGGCTGAAGCTAGCATTTGGCTTCATGTCTCTTATTGCTGTGTACGCTCCTGCCAAGGTTTGTAAACGACATGAAAATGTTCTACACCAAACTAGCATCTGTGTCAGACAGGTGTCCCCGGCGAGATGTACGTGTTGTTCTGGGTGACTTCAATGTGGTATCTGGCTGTGATCGAGCTGGCTACAAGATGTCTGTCGGTCCCCATGGTTAGGGACCTGATACCGATGGCGAGAATATCCTCCTTTTCCAGGACTTTGCTAGGTCCCAGAAAATGAGGATTTCTGGCTCCTGGTACAAACGCCCAGACCCAAATCGCTGGACGTGGTACAGCGATACAGGTAATGCAGCCAAGGAGACCACATACTCGTTAGCAATCACTCGAAGATCCTCCAGAATTGCAGGGTGTATAGGAGTGCTGAGTTCTGCGGTACTGACCATAGATTGGTTGTGGCTACCCTCCGGGTCCACTTCAAAACTCCCCAGCAGTCCAATGATCACCCTAGGGTGTTTCATTTGGACAGGCTGAAGGAGGGGGGAGTGTTCTTGAGGATTTGCTGAGGCAATCTCTGGTCGTTTCACAGCACTCGACAATCTGAGGAACCCTGTACTTCTGTGGGACACCTCCAAGCACGAAACGCTTGATGCAGCTCACAACCGGTGAACCCCCGAGAGCAAGATGAAATTTCATCTTGCAGGAGACACTGGATGCCACAGATGCCTGTCGTGCGGCTCGTCTGACAGGGGATTGGGATTTGCACCGTTCTCAGGTGCGCAGAACTCGGTCACTGTTAAGAAGGGATAAGGAACAGTATGTTAGGAGTCTTGCAGAGGAGGTAGAAGGCCATTTCCTAGTAAATGACCTTTGTCCTGCCTATCAAGCCCTGAGAAAGTTGGTGACAGCAGTTTGCTTAGCGAGTGGCCAGATAGTCTCAGATCCTCTCGCAGTGTGGGAGCGTTAGGCTGAGTATTTTGAACAGTTGTACCAGGTTGACCCACCAACAGTTAACTTGGATGCGGGTAGTGCCGAGAGTCCGTTGCCGGACCCACCCATCAGTGAGGATGCCCCCTCCCTAACCGAAATTAGGGGGCCATCTCCAAGCCGGAGAGTGGTAAAGCAGCAGCTATATGCAGCATCTCAGCTTAACTGTTAAAGGCTGGTGATGAACCTATGACGCATGGGTTGCATGCTATTCTGGCAGCCATCTGGCGGTCCGGTACCATTCCCCCTGACCTGTTGTGGGGTGTGGTCATCCCTCTCTGGAAGGGGAAGGGGGACCAAGGGGACTGCAGCGACTACCGAGGCATCACACTGCTCAATATACCAGGCAAGGTTCTTGCCCAAATCCTTCTGAAATGTATCAAACACCACCTACTGAGGCATCAGAGGCCGGAGCAATCTGGACTCGCTCCTGGTAAGTCCACAACAGACCGTGTTCTTGTGCTTCGAGTAATTGTAGAGCGCTGTCGTGAGTTCGGGTGTGGGCTGACTGCAGTCTACTTCGACCTCAAAACGGTGTTCGATACGGTGCATCGGAAATCATTCATGGAGATCTTGAGACTGAGAGGAATTCCAACAAGGATTATTGGACTAATAGCAAGTCTGTATACTGGTACTGAAAGAGCTGTAAAGTGTGATGGGACTTGTCAAGCTTCTTTCCTGTCAGTTCAGGAGTGAGGCAAGGCTGTGTCCTTGCACCAACACTTTTCAAAACTTGCATGGACTGGATACTGGGCAGAGCTACTGTTCAAAGTCATTGTGGAGCAACACTGGGCAATATCAAGGTTACTGACCTCGACTTTGCTGCTGATGTTGCTATTCTATCTGAGTCTTTGGAATTCTTAGTGGTGGCTCTGGATGCATTTAGTAATGAAGCGAAGCCCTTGGGTCTATAGGTCTCCTGGACCAAGACCAAGATCTAGGACTTTGGGGACTTGCTAGAAGAACCTGTTCAGTCGGTACGTGCTTCCAGTGAGGACATTAAAGTCACAGAGAGCTTTACATACCTACATGCCAGTTTTGCTATATGGTATTGAAACCTGGACGTTATCGTATGCCTGGGAGGCACATCTTGATGCCTTTTGTAATGGGTCCTTGCACCGGATCATGGGATACTGTTGGCAGGACCATGTGTCAAACCAACCGTTGCACCATGAGATTGGAACAGGACCCATTACCTGCGCAATCCTTGATCGCCAACTCAGGCTTTACGACCACCTGGTTCGCTTCCCTCAGGATGATCCTGCCCACCAGGTTGTCTCTGTTCGAGATAGCCATGGGTGGAGGAGACCTGTGGGACGACCTATGAAGTCATGGCTTAGGCAGATAAATCAAACCCGTCGTGAGGAGCTTGAGATGGGCCGGGTCCCTGCCTGGCGGCTTACCATGAGGGACCCTCGCAGGTACAAGCAAAGGGTGGATGCGGCTATGCGCCCCCGTCGGCGTTAGCTCCACGATGATGATGATGATGAATCATTACACACACTCTTCCATGCAGTACAAGATACTGTAAATATATACAAATCTTCATTTATAGCATTCATTGTGTCGTAGTTACAGGCTCTCTCCTTTGCCTTGTGGCGTTGCCATTCGTGATTGGTGAAAATGATGCACAATACATATTTTTTCTTTCTCTGTGAAATAACAATCGGTTCAAGTAAATCCTCGCAGATTGCCATTGTCATTTTCCTTACCTATTCTCATATCTGAGATGGTTTGTAGCCCATCTCCCTCACTTATTTTCTTTTGGAAAAATACAAAAAAAAAAAAAATCCACATTATAAACTGCAAATTGACTTAAAAACATTCGCTAGTAGCACTTGAACAACATTCTTTCCTCTCTGTTTTTCTTTTTCTCTTACTATCTTGGCCCTTAACAGCAGATCGGGTCTCAGGATGGGTCACCCTTGAGGGAATTCAGATGACACCACGAGGACGAGGCGTGAGTAGGTGGCCGAGCGATATAGCATACAGCAAACCTTGTCATCAAGAAATTCTACAAAATTACGGTTGGCAAGTTCTGATCCTACAGCAGAGAAATACTCATTGAAATAATTAGCTACTTCTGTTGCATCGATAACTTCAATGTTGTTGATTTTTAGTGTGATTTGCGATTGTTTTCCTCTATTCAAACTTCTATTAATAACTTTCCATTGAGATTTGCTGCTGTCAATATTTCAATATTTTTGAAAAAATATTTAGATTTGGCTGTGAGTTACGGAGCCTTTTATATTCCTCTCAGTAGTTCAAATGCCATTTGGCATATTTCCTCTGTACTTTATTTTTATAATTTATTATTATGATTTTATTATCATTATTATTATTTTTATTTATTTTTTATTTTTTGTTCTATAGTGATATACGGTTTGTTGATTTTAAAGGGAAATACGTATTAAAGTTTGCACTTACAATAGTTTCAAAGTCTTCATATGCAGCTTGAGGATTTAATGACGAATGCACAAGATCCCATGATACTTGGGATAACTGCACTCTGAATTTGTCGATATTTGCCTGATTGAACTCTCATACTCAACTTTCGTCTCACTAACTTACACACACACACACACACACATATATATGTGTGTGTATGTATAAAGAGAGAGAGAAAGAGAGAGTCATAAAAAGAATGAGAGAGATATGAATAGAGAGTTAGAAAGGGAGTGTGGAAAGAGAGAGAGATGAATAGGAAGTGTAAGAGGTGCTGAACCTGCTATATGGATGAATACTGGTGGGCAGTAGTGATACACCGTTTACGGCTTAACACTTTATCAATAATATAAATGGAAATAGAATCTTGGTGCAGGTGCCTGGCCTACCCGCTAGTGAGGTAGGAGATGGCCGGCGGCGTGCGGTCGCTCTCGGAGAAGCGTGTGAGAGTGAGAGTGAGTGAGACCCACCTTGCAGAGGGCAGGCTCGTCGAGGGTGTGAGTACAAGTGAGGCTTGGGTCAAGGTCGGGTAAATTTAAGTATCCCTGACCCATGGTGTAGCGATGATGTGGCAATGGCGTGGTGCGAAAGTGTGGCTTGGGTTCGCATGAGGTGACTATCACGGACCACGCGGTATGAACTCACATGGTCCATGAAATTGCAGGACTATGCAGTATGCTATATCGCTCGGCCACCTACTCACGCCTCGTCCTCGTGGTGTCATCTGAATTCCCTCAAGGGTGACCCATCCTCGGACCCGATCTGCTGTTAAGGGCCAAGATAGTAAGAGAAAAAGAAAAACAGAGAGGGAAGAATGTTGTTCAAGTGCTACTAGCGAATGTTTTTAAGTTAATAATAATAAATTATAAAAACAAAGTACAGAGGAAATATGCCAAATGGCATTTGAACTACTAAGAGGAATATAAAAGGCTCCTTTACTCACAGCCAAATCTAAATATTTTTCAAAAATATTGAAATATTGACAGCAGCAAATCTCAATGGAAAGTTATTAATAGAAGTTTGAATAGAGGAAAACAATCGCAAATCACACTAAAAATCAACAACATTGAAGTTGTCGATGCAACAGAAGTAGTTAATTATTTCAATGAGTATTTCTCTGCTGTAGGATCAGAACTTGCCAACCATAATTTTGTAGAATTTCTTGATGACAAGGTTTGCTGTATGCTATATCGCTCGGCCACCTACTCACGCCTCGTCCTCGTGGTGTCATCTGAATTCCCTCAAGGGTGACCCATCCTGAGACCCGATCTGCTGTTAAGGGCCAAGATAGTAAGAGAAAAAGAAAAACAGAGAGGAAAGAATGTTGTTCAAGTGCTACTAGCGAATGTTTTTAAGTCAATTTGCAGTTTATAATGTGGATTTTTTTTTTTTTTTTTGTATTTTTCCAAAAGAAAATAAGTGAGGGAGATGGGCTACAAACCATCTCAGATATGAGAATAGGTAAGGAAAATGACAATGGCAATCTGCGAGGATTTACTTGAACCGATTGTTATTTCACAGAGAAAGAAAAAATATGTATTGTGCATCATTTTCACCAATCACGAATGGCAACGCCACAAGGCAAAGGAGAGAGCCTGTAACTACGACACAATAAATGCTATAAATGAAGATTTGTATATATTTACAGTATCTTGTACTGCATGGAAGAGTGTGTGTAATGATTCATCATCATCATCATCGTGGAGCTAACGCCGACGGGGGCGCATAGCCGCATCCACCCTTTGCTTGTACCTGCGAGGGTCCCTCATGGTAAGCCGCCAGGCAGGGACCCGGCCCATCTCAAGCTCCTCACGACGGGTTTGATTTATCTGCCTAAGCCATGACTTCATAGGTCGTCCCACAGGTCTCCTCCACCCATGGCTATCTCGAACAGAGACAACCTGGTGGGCAGGATCATCCTGAGGGAAGCGAACCAGGTGGTCGTAAAGCCTGAGTTGGCGATCACGGATTGCGCAGGTAATGGGTCCTGTTCCAATCTCATGGTGCAACGGTTGGTTTGACACATGGTCCTGCCAACAGTATCCCATGATCCGGTGCAAGGACCCATTACAAAAGGCATCAAGACGTGACTCCCAGGCACATGATAACGTCCAGGTTTCAATACCATATAGCAAAACTGGCATGTAGGTATGTAAAGCTCTCTGTGACTTTAATGTCCTCACTGGAAGCACGTACCGACTGAACAGGTTCTTCTAGCAAGTCCCCAAAGTCCTAGATCTTGGTCTTGGTCCAGGAGACCTATAGACCCAAGGGCTTCGCTTCATTACTAAATGCATCCAGAGCCACCACCAAGAATTCCAAAGACTCAGATAGAATAGCAACATCAGCAGCAAAGTCGAGGTCAGTAACCTTGATACTGCCCAGTGTTGCTCCACAATGACTTTGAACAGTAGCTCTGCCCAGTATCCAGTCCATGCAAGTTTTGAAAAGTGTTGGTGCAAGGACACAGCCTTGCCTCACTCCTGAACTGACAGAAAAGAAGCTTGACAAGTCCCATCACACTTTACAGCTCTTTCAGTACCAGTATACAGACTTGCTATTAGTCCAATAATCCTTGTTGGAATTCCTCTCAGTCTCAAGATCTCCATGAATGATTTCCGATGCACCGTATCGAACACCGTTTTGAGGTCGAAGTAGACTGCAATCAGCCCACACCCGAACTCACGACAGCGCTCTACAATTACTCGAAGCGCAAGAACACGGTCTGTTGTGGACTTACCAGGAGTGAGTCCAGATTGCTCCGGCCTCTGATGCCTCAGTAGGTGGTGTTTGATACATTTCAGAAGGATTTGGGCAAGAACCTTGCCTGGTATACTGAGCAGTGTGATGCCTCGGTAGTCGCTGCAGTCCCCTCGGTCCCCCTTCCCCTTCCAGAGAGGGATGACCACACCCCACAACAGGTCAGGGGGAATGGTACCGGACCGCCAGATGGCTGCCAGAATAGCATGCAACCCATGCGTCATAGGTTCATCACCAGCCTTTAACAGTTAAGCTGAAATGCTGCATATAGCTGCTGCTTTACCACTCTCCGGCTTGGAGATGGCCCCCTAATTTCGGTTAGGGAGGGGGCATCCTCACTGATGGGTGGGTCCGGCAACGGACTCTCGGCACTACCCGCATCCAAGTTAACTGTTGGTGGGTCAACCTGGTACAACTGTTCAAAATACTCAGCCTAACGCTCCCACACTGCGAGAGGATCTGAGACTATCTGGCCACTCGCTAAGCAAACTGCTGTCACCTGTGAAGAGGGCTTGGACTTCAGCTTTCTCAGGGCTTGATAGGCAGGACAAAGGTCATTTACTAGGAAATGGCCTTCTACCTCCTCTGCAAGACTCCTAACATACTGTTCCTTATCCCTTCTTAACAGTGACCAAGTTCTGCGCACCTGAGAACGGTGCAA
This sequence comes from Penaeus vannamei, assembly GCF_042767895.1. Classification (NCBI taxonomy): domain Eukaryota; kingdom Metazoa; phylum Arthropoda; class Malacostraca; order Decapoda; family Penaeidae; genus Penaeus; species Penaeus vannamei. The sequence goes on along the minus strand of NC_091566.1, from coordinate 13,009,904 downwards.
ATCCCAATCCCCTGTCAGACGAGCCGCACGACAGGCATCTGTGGCATCCAGTGTCTCCTGCGAGATGAAATTTCATCTTGCTCTCGGGGGTTCACCAGTTGTGAGCTGCATCAAGCGTTTCGTGCTTGGTGTCCCACAGAAGTACAGGGTTCCTCAGATTGTCGAGTGCTGTGAAACGACCAGAGATTGCCTCAGCAAATCCTCAAGAACACTCCCCCTCCTTCAGCCTGTCCAAATGAAACACCCTAGGGTGATCATTGGACTGCTGGGGAGTTTTGAAGTGGACCCGGAGGGTAGCCACAACCAATCTATGGTCAGTACCGCAGAACTCAGCACTCCTATACACCCTGCAATTCTGGAGGATCCTCGAGTGATTGCTAACGAGTATGTGGTCTCCTTGGCTGCATTACCTGTATCGCTGTACCATGTCCAGCGATTTGGGTCTGGGCGTTTGTACCAGGAGCCAGAAATCCTCAATTTCTAGGACCTAGCAAAGTCCTGGAAAAGGAGGATATTCTCGCCATCGGTATCAGGTCCCTAACCATGGGGACCGACAGACATCTTGTAGCCAGCTCGATCACAGCCAGATACCACATTAAAGTCACCCAGAACAACACGTACATCTCGCCGGGGACACCTGTCTGACACAGATGCTAGTTTGGTGTAGAACATTTTCATGTCGTTTACAAACCTTGGTAGGAGCGTACACAGCAATAAGAGACATGAAGCCAAATGCTAGCTTCAGCCTCCTTGCCATTATACACTCATTGACTGGAGTAACCTCTACTACCAAGGGCTGGAGTCTGCTGGAGATGGCCATGGCTACATGGTGACCGTCGCTGCGTTCTGACCAGTAGTAGGTGTAGCCACCTACACTGATCATGCCGCTGCCAGGTCTTCTCATCTCCGAGAGAGTAGCCACCTCCACCCTCAGCCTCCCCAGTTCCCTCAACAGCAGAGGCAACCGATCATCCAGACGCAAAGAACAGATGTTCCAAGCCCCACCTTAACTCCCTACCTGAGGTTTAGCTTCGGGCAGTCCCTCTGGGTGGACGTCACCTCTGCCACCTCCGTCGACGCTGCTTTATATAAAAGGGGGCGGCAGGCTGTGGGACCCATCATCCACCTACGGAATTCCTTAAGGCTTTCCCCCATAAGCTTCACTCCGGACTGGCGACTGCCAGAACGCAGGTGGGATGAGTAGTTCTCACCCATCCTGCGTCCCGGCAGTCGCCCTCCCAATGGGACCCATAACCCGCCTCTCTTGCTGAGGGGGAGGAGCATTACTCCTCTTCCCAACATTTCCAGATATATTAAACACTGCCTCCCATTAACCCCAGGGGGCCTAGGGGCAGGAGTTGGTAGAGGGCCAGGGCGTGTCCACACGCCGGTGGGCCATGACCCTGAACCTCTAGGGCCTCCTGCTGCTCTGAGATCCCCCACAGTTTAGCCTGGGACCACAAGGTACCCAGTTTCCATAGGTGGTCACGAGGAGGCACTGGAGGATTCTGGATGATGGAAAGCCTATGCACTGGCAGGGGAAGGTTATGCAGAGCTGCTCCCTTTTTCGCACTAGGCTAGCCAGCAGTGGCAGCTGCAAGCGAGAAGGCATGCAAAGCACTTAACACTAACTAGACTACCACACCATCGCTTCACACCACCCTGCACGTGAAGCACCCACCCATATGCAAGCTTCCGCAATGCAAGCATCTCAGTTCAGAAATGTTTTTACAATATCTCTGATTATTTAATCGTAATTATGGATATGCAACAAAATCTGACAGACTGACGTAAACATTTCTTGCTTACACATGTCGAGAGTATATTAGACTTCATCGACGGTGGGGTTTCCCTTTTTACCCAAATTACCTGAACGAAATGAAACAAACTGAACAAGACTTGAATTTCTATGTTAATCTCTACTCCAGAATCTGTGAATGGGCGCACGCGGCTATCCAGCTTGCGATAATTCAAGCGGTAATGTAACGTGAGAAGAGTGTGATTACTAAGTGAATCGTTATTCTAGCTTAAACCCCAGTGCTACTTTTATAATCAGATGTTAATACGGGCTCACAGTGACTTGAATTTCCCGATCGAATGAGTTACTTCAGTTTCACTAAACCTCCTCTCAAACGTCGGTGCGTTGATCTATTAGACGAAACCCTGTGCATTCTGGCATGATGAAAGGGGAATATTCTAATGCTATAACACAGTTGAGGTCAAAGCTAAATTCTCGCACCGATAGAATTGTCACCAATTTAGTAATGACGAAGGGACAGTTCCTTCCTTGCCCGCGGCCATGAAAGTGGAAATGATTGCAACTGTTTACTAAAGAGAAATCAAGTATTTGTCGTTCGTGAGTGTGAATAATGAAATCAGTAAAAGAATAAGATGAACCAGAGTCCAAATACGAGTGAAATTCAATCAACGATATGTACGACTTAACACTATTAATAACACAAATGGAAAAGACACGGTATGAATCTTGGCGCTGGTGCCTATCAGCCAGCGAGGTAGGAGAAGGCCGGCCACGTGCGGTCGCTCTTGGAGAAGACCCACCCTGCTGTGGGTAGGCCACCGCGGACCATGCAGTATGAACTCACGTGGTCAGCGAGATTGCAGAACTATGCAGTATGCTATAGGAAGAGAGGGAATGAGGGAAGAGAAAGTAAATAATAGAGAGGAAGAGAGAGAGTGAGGAGAAAGAAAGAGAAAGTAAGGAGAGAGTGAAAGTCAGAGAGCAAGAGAGTGAGAGTTAGAGAGCGAGAGGAAGGAAAGGGGAGAGGAGGTAGGGAAAGAGAGTCTGAGGATTCAATTACAATGGCATGCCCCCTCTACCGCTTGCACGAGACACATCCTACGCCACACTACCAACCAAATAAACAGAGAAACCAGAACTGTGTCTCCATAACCCACCAAATCAGGGAAAACAAACCCTGATAACTGGTGGCAGATGGTGGATGTCGCTTTAGCGGCAGTTACTCCAGGCCTCCTCCAAGATGCACCCGCTCGATCACCTCCTCTCTCCGAAAAACTGAAAGTCCGCCATGGACAGTTCTTTTCCTTCCTTTTTTCTCTCCCATGTGTGCATGCCGTACTACTTTTTTTACGAGTGAAGTGATTTTTTTTCTTTTTATTTATTTATTTATTTATTTTACAAATATCTAAACAAGTGTCTGTACTAAGTGCATTTTTTTTCTGTTATCTACCATGTTCTGTTTATTCACTGTGATAGATTGTCATTTTTTAAAAAGGAATCAGTCCCTGATTTTCTCACTCACGAGAGTTGTTTCTTTGGCTTGTTTTTTCCTCAGTCTAACGCAATCATGCTAACTTTGTATATACTGCGTACTGCCCAAATCTTGTAATTAGTGGGAAAATTCATGTGCACATTTTTTTCCTAAAAAGATCAATTTCCGTTTTTATAAACGTTCTATGCCCCGCGAGGCTAGACCCTTGAAGTGTTGCCATATTCCTGGCATCTTTTCTTATCATTATTTCCCCATTATGTTAACTGACGCTATATCGCTATATGGACGTTAAATCCGTCTATTATTATAGTATATTTGTGCACATTCTGAAGTATATTTCGCCATAATTATTCGTCTTCTCTTATAGA
>NC_091566.1:12975628-13005785 GCF_042767895.1 Penaeus vannamei | reverse complement strand
ACAAAGTAAATGACGAATGTGTTCTGTAATGTATAAAGCAGTATGTTTATTCACGCATATTCAAGTTTGTAATTGATATATATGACAATTTGATAAACAAGTATGCCCTGTGTTTGAAATACATTTGAAACTCAATGTGGTTTGTGCTAGATGCCTTTCAACAATTGGGTAAGCATCATCAAAAAGAACAAATTGTAGAGCTCTATTAGCCCTGGCCTATATAATGTAGAAATAAGAGCCATGATTGTCTGATGTATACATGTCACATTCATGCGTTTCATTATTTATTTTTTCCATATTAACACAATATAGTTTATTGGTTATGTTGTATTATACTGTTACCACAGGTGCTGTGGATGGTGTGAATCCCCATAGATTTTACTGTCAAAAGTTTGGATGTCAATCTATAGACTTTTGAAGTGGTGGCCATGTCCATAGAGTATCATTTGCTGATTCTAAGCGTTTTTGTACTGGGTTTATGCATTTTTGTTTGATGTTCTTACTTAGGCCTGCTTTACCCAATAATTTCCCTGATATACTTCATGCCCTCCCCTGCTATTACAAATTATCACATCAAGATTGTCAGCTGTGATTGCTATGGAAATAATCATCAGATTCTTTCTCATCACATGAGAAATATCTAATGATATCAATAATGTCTAAAAAGGCCAGATTGTCATGACTGAAAACATAACCAGAAATTCTGCCAGGACTGTTAACCACTCAAGGTTTAGTGTTACTTCTGTAGGGGTGTACTTGTGAGCAGCGTTTAGGGAAATTTTCTCTAGTCTCAGAGTGGAACAGTCACTTTCAAAAAAAAAAAAGGTCCTCTATGCCTGGATGGAGAGAGGATGGGGTGTTGCAAATTTGGAACTGGAGATTTGTGTTCAAAATTGACATTAGACGGCACTGCTATTGCTAAAATGCTACATCTCTTAGAGACCGTCTCCAACTTGGTAATTGTTACCCAAAACCAGGGTATTATGCAACCCCAAACAGCCCCCCTGTAGCCCTATTCACTAGCACAATCACTTCTAACAATCATTAAAAACTCTGGCTGTGTGAGGGTGTTGAGGCCTTAGTCTATAAGCGATGATATGCAGCGGTAAATATGAGGCTGCTGCAGTTTAAGGGGGCTGTCACGCTTGAGAATGAATTTCGTCAGTTATGATTGTATTTTCATGATTTTTTAATATGTTACACATAATATAAAGTAATGAACACCACCAAGTTTCATATCATTTACATAAAAAGTTATGAAGTTATTTAAGAAAAACAAGTTTTTGAACAATCACAAAATTTTTAATATTGCACTAATCCATTGAACAAACTTGATGAAAAAAATACCACTTATACTCTATAGCAATACCTAAAACTTGCACAGACCAGAAATTTTAATTTCCTTTTAATTTAGTAAGAATTTATTTTTTTCTAAATGTTCAGTCTTATGAACATAAAGATATAATATATGGACTTCTATTACCTTAAATGAAAATTGGCACTAAGAAAATCATCACAAATTTATTCAGCTTTCAAATGATACTAACCCCTTTAGAATCGCCCAAGTAGTTATGGAGCCTTTAAAAAATGTTGAAAACTGTTGACAAAAGTGTAGTTTTGAGATATTGGGCTATAAAGTTTAGGATTTTTTTTTTTTTTTTTTTTTTTTTTTTTTGGAATTCTTATCTCTGTGTCAATCCTGCTGCATTCTATGGCATTCACATGGTATTCTGAAGTGTAGCTGGTACATGGTCCCCCTCTTTTGCAAAGTACTAATGGTAAACTGCACATAATTGTATAAATACTGCATGTCACCACAGGCTTTGCAGTGTCTAACCATGTAAGGTATCTAAATGTATAAACAACTGCTGCAGCTGTGATTAAGAAGTATTTCTGAGCAAATTACGTTTATCAAATACTAAAATAACATCTACAATTAGCAGTGTTCTCTTACTGTGTTTTATGGGCCTACATCTGCGATATGGTGTTATGGAGGTAGGAGGAAGCAACCTTTATCTCTGATTTTCTGGTGGAGTTTAGTCTCCCAAAGCCCCAGTCTTGACGATCAGCTGATGGGTAAACAGAGTTGCCAACTAACTACCAGAAAATGCCAAAATAAACCGGAAACATCCCCCCCCCCAAAAAAAAAAAAAAATTATGAGTATATTTGCACGGATGCGACAAAGTAAACATCGGAGCGGGAGGCGGCATCACTCTCGGTAACCTATATCATCATCATCATCATCATGGGGGCTGACGCCGACGGGGGCGCATAGCCGCATCCACCCTCCGCTTCCACCTACAAGGATCCCTCATGGCTAGACGCTAGGCAGGGACTCGGCCCATCTCTAGTTCTTCACGGCAGGTTTGGTCGATCTGCCCAAGCCATGACTTCCTCGGTCGTCCCACAGGCCTCCTCCACCCAGGGTTGTCTCGAATAGAGACGACCTGATGGGCAGGATCATCCTGAGGAAAGCGAGCCAGGTGGCCATATAGCCTGAGTTGGCGATCACGGATTGTGCAGATAACAGGGCTTGTGCCAGTCTCACGGTGCAACCGTTGGTTGGACACATGGTCCCGCCAACAGTACCCCATGATCTGGCGCAAGGACCTATTGCAAAAGGCTTCAAGACGAGCCTCCAAGGCACAGAACAATGTCCAGGTTTCGCTACCGTATAGCAAAACTGGCATTATCAGGGCCTTGAAAACCCGTAGCTTGGTCCTTCTGCACAGGTACCAACATCTCCAAATACACTTGTTGAGAGAGTTCATGACCCCTGCTGCCAGGCCAATCCGTCTGCTGACTTCATGGTCTGACAGCCCAGAGTTATGAACTACACTACCAAGGTATGTAAAGCTCTCTGTGACTTCAATGTCCTCGCCGCAAGCACGTACCGACTGAACAGGTTCTCCTAACAAGTCCCCAAATTCCTGGACCTTGGTCTTGGTCCAGGTGACCTCTAGACCCAGGGGCTTCGCTTCATTGCTAAATGCATCGAGAACCGCCACTAGGGTTTCCAAAGACTCAGATAGAATGGCAACATCATCAGCAAAGTCAAGGTCTGTAACCTTGATATTGCGCAGCGTTGCCCCACAATGACTTTGAACAGTAGCTCTGCCCAGTATCCAGTCCATGCAAGTGTTGAAAAGAGTTGGTGCAAGGACACAGCCTTGCCTCACTCCTGAACTAACAGGAAAGAAGCTCGACAGGCCCCCACCACACTTTACAGCACTTTCAGTACCAGTATACAGGCTTGCTATTAGTCCAATAATCCTTGTTGGTATTCCTCTCAGCCTCAGGATCTCCCAAAGTGACTCCCGATGCACCGTATCGAACGCCTTCTTGAGGTCGATGTAGGCTGCAAGCAGCCCACGCCCGATCCCACGACGGCGCTCTACAATGACTCGAAGCGCGAGGATACGGTCTATTGTGGACTTACCAGGAGTGAATCCGGATTGCTCCAGTCTCTGGTGCCTCAGTAGATGGTCTCTGATACATCTCAGAAGGATGTGGGCGAGAACCTTGCCTGGTACACTGAGCAGTGTGATGCCTCAGTGATTGCTGCAGTCCCAACGGTCCCCCTTCCCCTTCCAGAGAGGGATGACCACACCCCTCAACAGGTCAGGAGGAACGGAAGCGGACTGCCAGATGGCAGCCAGGACAGCATGTAACCCCCGTGCCATAGGTTCACCACCAGCCTTTAACAGTTCAGCTGGTATGCCGCAGATACCAGCTAACCTATATGTGAACTATTAAAGACATGAACCTCATCCTAAATGCACAAAAGACCAAAGACTGGATCCCCTACCAACTGATGTGTTTCCCTGATAACTGCAAATTATCTAAAAGCTCATTATAAACTTACTATCTGCTGGTTTGTTAGAATTGTGCGAGGCCCAACCCAAAGAATATCCATATACTTGACATGCATAAATAAAACAATAAAAAAAATACATATTTATCAGTCTAGACATGCATATCAACCTGGCGGTAGAAGCTGAAGACGGCAACGCGCGTAGATAGAGGAAAATGGACACCACCATCTTATAGAGCGGAAGAAATAGTAGGATAGAAGAAATCTTAAGATGCATAGGCCTTATATTTACCGTTAAATGGAAGAAAAAAAAAAAAAAAATGGTATTATGCGCCGCACAGAGTCCAAGTCCAATACAGCTTTCCACAGCCAGAGTTCTTTGTTTATGTTTACATTTTTTATAAACTCGTTTTCTATATGTCTCATTTTCTTTTATTCCATTTTCTATAAATGTCACGTTTTCTGTGCACTACTTTCAACCAACGTAAAAACATTAGCGATTACTAATATTGTAATCCATTATTCAATCCTATTTCTACTAACATTTCCTCTCTTCCTTATATGCTTATACATTATAAGTATCGTTCTTTGTAATGTATATTTTATGATTCATAATTTTGTTATCATAACGTTGATTCACTGTTAACAATGTAACAATGTTACTGCCTTTCTACGTTAATTGCCTCCCATGTCGGAACAACATCGAATTTTCAATACTTGAACACTTTACAGTAAGCTCTTGACGTGGATGGATCTAGCAATTTTTGTGCGCAGTGTGACTTGGGTAAAGTTAAAGATATTTTTTTTAATGTTTGTTTTATATTTATATTTGTTTTAAAGACCATTCAAAAAATAGCTTACACTGACAATGAAAAAAATAGTGCATACTGACGGTATAAGTTGTATATTAATAATTTTTAAAATAAATTGACATCATGCGAATAAGCGGGGGGTGGGGGGAATTAATTTGATATTTAATGCTCTTGTTATTTTGGTTCGCAGGATAAGTACATTTTATAATTGTGAAAAATTTGTGTATAGGATATCGAGTTTGTACGCATTGCGTGTTGCACTTGTTTACTTTAGCGGTATTTCATTCGCTGTCCGTCGAACAAAGTTTGACTTGTTTTTTTATTATAAGGGCTTTATATTGTTGCCGGGACATAAATCTAGGCTTGTTTTTCATAAAATTACACTTTTTATCGATGTTTATATCGTATTTATTATATTTGGGCATTTACAGGTTGCTTCGTGAACTCATTTCCCCCCCCATTTGGAACTAGTCTCTGCGAGGGTGCGTCGCGGTCTTGAACAATTACCCAACCTGGCAAATAGATAGTAAAATGTATGTCAGATATATTGACAGATATGCCTTTATTTCTGCGTCTGTATTTATGAAAATTCACTGGGTCGGGCCTGGCACAATTTTAACAAACCAGCCGTTTGTGAGTGGGTTGATGTTACTATGGGCAATGCACTGAGACTGAGAGAAATGGACACCACCATCTTATAGAGCATAAGAAATATTGTCACAAACAACACAAGTACTGCTGTTGCTATCTCATATCTACTGCAAAATGACAAAAATATCCACAACATATCACCTCTCAGAGACAAAGTCCGTAACACCCTTACATAGCCAGAGTTCTTAATGTCTCATTCTCTTTAAGTTTTTCTATAAGTTGGCATAGTGCTAATAAAGGGAGGGTACTGGGGGAGGTTAAGGAATAAATAGAAGGTTGCATAGTTGGATTTGGATTTTAGCCAGTGTTATGCATATGCCAGTCATATCCAACCTCTCACGGTTAAGCATATGTCAAACGTGTATAGCGGCATATCAACATTATTTCTAAGTAATAAGTACAAACCAAACTGAACCTATCCTAATTAAGTTGTATCTTCACCTCATCTTGAGACCGCCACCACTCTGTTTCACCATACATACGCAGAACACCAATTCACTTCCTTGGAATTTTGAGTTTACATGATACCCTAATAATAAGGTATGTAAATATATAAAATATGGTAATTGTTAGAGAGAGCAAAAAAAATAGATGTTTTCCTGCAGGAAATCCAATGATTTCATAGATTTTCAGCATTGTTTCTTCAGCAAATGAATCGTTCAGGAGATCAAGTACCATTTCTCCATAGACAAACTACAATTGACACAACACCAAAAACAAAACATTTTTCGCCGGCCTTCTGTCAACAAATGCCCTGGAATTATCTTGTCAAACCTGGTGGCCAGAAACACGAAAATCTGTATGCGCAGAAGATTCTTCAGACCAATTCCCATAAATCACTGTCTAATAAATCTTAAAACACGTAAATAAGGTATAACAACATTAACAAAGGCCCTTGAAAGCATGAATGTGGAACAGCAGACACTGATTATGAGCAAAATATCATTTTGACAACAGCATTGTAATGCATGATCTGCAAGAGAGAGCACAGGAAGGAGTTAAGCAGTCATATTTTTGTTTATATTTGCTATGTCAACATGGCGAAGAACTTAGAAAAAAGATGGGTCGATCTTCTCCCTTCTCTCTCATGTATCTCCTTTATTTTCAATTTCCACACCTTAAGCCAAAGATGAAAAGTGCCTTAGTATACGTCATGGTAATCACCCCATACACTTTTTTTACTGTAACCCTGATTGTTATCCGTGGTAAATTTACCATAATATCCTTAACTTTAACCCTTCCATCATCTCATGACAAATTATCAATTATTTTTTTTGTGTTGAAAAGAATTGCCAAAAATGGAAGGCAAGGCTTAAAATGGAAACTTTACCTCAAGTTCAATAATCAAGTGGGTATAATATCAATTGAAATGAGCCATTAATATACACTACTCTACGGAAACAAATAATAATGGTATGTTCTGGTTTCAAAACAGAAGCAGGAAAACTTTTAATAAATAGTGCTTGTTGCCTTTCAAATATCACTACTTTCTACTTGTTATACAATGTGCTCACAATGTTGCTTATGCCACCTAATAAATCAATTTCTATCTTCGAGGTGGGCAGCTTCTCATCACAAATGACAAAAGTAATTATTCATACAATTGAAATTTACTTGCAAACCAAATACCTACCATTGATACAGCCCACAAAAGAAGAGAATAAGAAAACCCAGTATATCCTCATTGTGGCGTTTCCTTTTTCCGCTTGTCACTACACCGTGCTTGCCCTCAGACGTCACCGTCGTCAACATAAACACACGTCAGCCGCTGCGATTGGCTCGACGCTCGGCCGCCAATGTGCCGCGTCGCACATCCGCGGGGAAAGTATCGTACTCTGGTGCTGGTTTAACATTGATCACAAATTAATGAATCTAACAATTGCATGACATTATTATTGTAATACACAATTGAAGAATTCAGACTACTTATGATATATACAAAACAAATAAAAACATACATACGTAAATGTACACACACAGACAATATAACCAAAGATGACAAAAAAAAATCCAGAAAAATGGAAGAACAAAACTGAACAAAGGACTGAAGAGGAAAAAAAAAACTTGGTGGGTTAGAGGTCTCCAAGCAAAGCAAATATACTATTGAAACCAAAATGTAGAGACAGACAGTTTATACAAATATTGATGGTTTATCTTCAAAGTTGCTAGAGGCAACTGAAACGAATAGGCCAGATGTCATATACATCATTGAATCCATAGATGATTTAACACTGGAACTCAAAGACTATAACATTTCGAGAAAAGATAGGGCAGATGGTAATGGAGTGGGTAGCAATATTAACAATGAAAGGAATTAATTCAAAGGACTCAGAAATTAATCAAGATCCCATAGTGGAACTCTCTCCCTGTCGGCCTAATTGAAGTAGAAACAAACGGGGTACGGTATACATGCCACACTATACATTCAAGATACATTTAAGAGCTTGGAAGAAGTGGTACAGCTTTCGGAAACCAACGCAAAAGAAATTCTAGTTACATGCAGCAAAATCGACAGGGAAAGTTTCGACCCAAGAGCGCTGCCACACTCGTGGAATGCTAAATTACTAGAAATCATAAATGAGTTTTGCCTTTTCCAAAATGTAACAGGTCATACCAGGGTGACAGGGCGTGATATACCGTTTATGCTTGACCTAATATTCACAAAGCATAACGATGATATTAAGGATATCAATTACTGTTCTCCTTTAAGAAAAAGCGATCATGTATGATTAAACTAAAATACTGTCTCCTACAGGATAAACTCATCGTAAGCAAGGAAAGAAAGAAGTACAATTGCAAGAGAGGTGATAATAGAAGCCTTAAAGATTCCTTTAATGGCGTAAACTGGGAAACACTTAAGGGCGATGAGAACCTTGATGTTCAGTATTCAAAATTTTGTGAAATCTGTAAATAAGGAGTAGAAAATTCCATGTGAAAATTCAAAACTGAAGTAAGAAATGGCCAAAAATGGTTCAATGACAAATGCAAGAAAATGGGAGAAAACAAGCAGCTCTTTTTGAAAAGATTCAGAAGACATAGATCTCAGGCAGCGTATGAAAGATTTAAAGTAAGAAGATATGAGTATACCCAAACCATGAGAGAGGCGAAATTAGACTTGGAAAAGGATATAATCAACTAATGTACGAAGGCATCTTTTCCGGTGGCAATTTGGGTGTTGTGAGATGCGCGCCGTGACACTAAAAGTTGTCTCGTGATCGGAGGCGAGACAGGCCTCTAAGAACCGCCCATTTCTGTGACGTAATGGGAATGATCGCGTTGACGGCTTGCTATTTTACTGTACTGGTTATATTTCCAACAGATAAACAGTATTTTGGAATATGAAATCCAAGATGGCTTTTAATATCTTATGGTGGTTAGTGCAGTGTTATAAACATCCAATAAAGTACGAATATGCATGATATATTCAAAGTAAGATGAATACATCTGGCAACACGATTGAAGTTAACCGTCTGCTCGATTCCTGTCGCGCAAGAGGTGTCGCGTTTCCCATAATCGCTGGAAAAGATGCCTCAAGTCAACCAAAACTCATCTTTAACTACATAACTACATAAAACTAAGAGTAGAGATCAAATTAGCGCCATCTGAGGAAATGTGTGAAATATACTCCTTCACTGTAAATATTCCAGAATTCAGTGAGACAAGGTATACTACCAAAAAGTTGGAAACGCCATTAGGCATCTTTTCCAGCGGTGACAGGAAACGCGACACCTCTTGCGCAACAGGAATCGAGCAGACTGTTAACTTTAATTGAGTTGACAGATGCAATCCTCCTACTTTGGATATTTTATGCATATTCGTACTTATATTGGATATCTATAACACTGCACTACCCACCATAAGATATCAAAACCCATCTTGGATATCATATTCCAAAATACTGTCTACCTGTCGGAAAAATAACCAGTACAGTAAAATAGCAAGCCGTCAACCGCGATCATTCCCATTACGTCACAGAAATGAGCGGAGTTTAGTGACCTGTCTCGCCTCCGATCACGAGACAGCTTTTGGTGTCGCGTCGCGTCTCGCGACCCTAATTGCCACCGGAAAAGATGCCTATGGTTACACCCTTATATAAGAGTGGCGACAAACAAAACCCTGTAAATTATAGATCAGTTTCATTAACTAGTGTAGTATGCAGGCTGTTAGAAAAGATAACAAAGAAACAATGGGTTGAAGTACTTGAAAAACTTGAAATTATATCAAATAAACAATTTGAGCATGAAACTCCATGCGTGAAAACTCAATGATCTCACGAACTCCGAGTCCGGGTCTGTTATCAGAGCTTGGTCTCCTAGAGGGAGGGGACTGGGGCAACACCTGAGGTGTTAGGGCCCATGTCTTGGCTTCCCATTTTGGGGCTACAAGGAGAACTTGGCCTTGATAACTCTTTAGTCGCCGCGCTACCTTCAGCATGATGGCTGTTAGTAGAGGAGGGAAGAGGTAAATGTGGTGGTGGTAGTGGACTGAAAATATGAAATATTCAGATTTTAATTTAGTCTCTCCCTTGGCAGCCTGGTGTCCATATAAAACACGAAGTGACCAGCGGAACAAAAAACTACGGGAATTGCAAGCCCGATTTTAATACGATATATCGCTACATAAGGGTGCACACATATAGCGATGTGACGGGCGGATACAAAAGGCCATTGAAAAGATGAACAGCTTCCTCTCAAAAAGAGGGAAGGGTTCATCCACGGACATCCCAAGAAGGCGCACACGTGCCTGTACATTCTTTATTATTTCATTTAATAAATCTTTATTTTTAGATAAGCAGGAGGGTAACTTCTTTTAATAAACCCTGCCACTCTAACACAGAGCTCCAGCATTTTTAGAATACTAGCTATGAGCTCGAAAAACGGTGGAAAACGTATTTATATCAGTTATGCCTGAACGTTTTCTTTTAATTAGTATTTTTTTTAATAGAGTTATTTTCATTTTTAAGAAGTTCCTTTCCCGTTTAAAGTTTTTATATTAAAGCAATACATGTTTAGAACGCGGTCATAAGAATCTCTCTTATCAGAAGCTTTATTATAAAGAATTTTGATTAACTTAAACATTCGCACATTGTGTAATGTTATATGACTGTGGGCCTGTAAATTAATTGTGTCAATTGTTATGTGTCACGTGATATATGTCTTGTAGTGCGTGCCGCGCATGTATGAACATGTTAGCCAGCCCTTGGGAGGGGCGAGGGCGCCGGGCAACTGCCAGTGAGTCAATCGTCTGGTCGCCCTCGAGCTGTGCGAACGTATTTCCGCAGTGTTGCCTTATGAACCCTTTATGAACCTGAAATTTCCTTCTCATTAAAGAAGTAAGCTGACGGAAGTGTTTATTTACACCACAAGCTATCTAGGCAACATGCCCAGCGAGACGACGCCAGACGAGAAGCCAATGATTCCTCCTGCCCCCATCAGTGGGATGCCGTTTGACACTAGGTTAATCTCCGAGTATGACGGCTCAACGGACGTTGGATGGCAAGGGCAGAGATGATGTGTCAGCTCCGGGGCGTCGCCTTTGAGACGATTCTACCACTGCGCTTTACAGGTGGGGCATTTGCTGTGTGGTCACAATTACCAGCTACCAGCCGCTGTTCGTTGAAGGCCGTGCATGATGCACTGTATGCAGCATTTTCTCTGGACCAGTATGCAGCAGATGAGGCATTTATTGCACGCCAGCTTCAACCAGGTGATTCAGCAAACGTATTCTTGGCTGATCTCCGGCGCCTGGCGGCATGCTTGAGTGTGCATTGGAGTGTGCGTTTGTGGCCGGGCTGCCTCATAACTTGCAGTGCACAGTCTGCGCCGGATCCAGAGCCGAAGATCTCGACTTGCAGAATGTGTTGGCGCAAGCATGTGCGTGCTGAGTGATGAGCGTGTTGCTGCCGCAGGATCTTCTAATGGCCGAAATGGCACTCGCATGCCGCCGAAGGAGGACTCGGCGAGTGCGGCGTTGTTGGACCTGTGGCCGAACGGGACATTTTGCAGCAACGTGTCCGCAGAATTGAAACGACTTTGGGGGGGACGCATCAGCGCCAGCGTCCTCTCTCGATGACTAGTAAGTGGCGCTCTTCCGGTAGTGCAGCTGATTGTCGACGGTCGACCCTATCAAGTTCTGGTTGACACAGGCTGCACAGACACCATAGTTTATGCCTTGTGTTGTTCACAGTGGCAGGCAAAGACGACCACCATTACGACCATCAGCAGAGACTAGTTTCACTGCACAGGAGTCAGTAGGGTGATGGTAGAAACACCTACCGGCCAGCACGCAAACATACATGCTCTCGTGGTAAAGAAGCGACCGCTGGGCGTGGATGTATTGCTTGGCGACGCTGGTATTTCGGCGTTTGGTGGCGTTGTGGTGAGGTCGTCGACAAAGACGCATTCCGGGAGCCGTTAGTGGTAGACGCGCCAGACTATTTAAGTACAGTTTGACGCAGTTCGTCGAACGTGGAAGGTGATGTGGAAACGGAAGAATGGGGTAGCGCCTAAGTGCTTAAACTATGTGGTGGCGCAGTATAATGTGTCCCCGTTGATGCGTGAGGAGTTCGACAAGGAACTTTACTCATGGATCGTAAATGGTTGGCTGGGGCCTCACGACGAACGGCAGCATGGAGAGCCGCGAGGACTCGTGCCGCTCATGGCTGTGCATCAGAACAATCAAGGTAAAGTGCGGCCTGTGTTGGACTACCGCGAGCTTAATGATCACGTGACCGCATTTACAGCCGATAGTGGCGTCTGTGCTGACCAGTTACGCAAGTGGCGTCGGCATGGCGCGAATGTAGCTGTCCTCGACATGCACAAGGCTTATTTACAGCTGCATGTCGATCAGCGGTTGTGGGCATTTCAGATGGTGAAAGTACGGAATCGGCGGTATTGTCTGACGTGCCTTGGATTCGGCCTCAACATTGCACCGCTAGTTATGAAGGCCGTCGTTAAAACCATTCTAATGCAACAATTAGAGATTGCACGAGCAGTGCTGCCATATGTCAATGACTTACTGGTCAACAAGGATTTGGTCATCGTGGACTGGGTGGCTGCACATTTTGCTGCATTTGGCCTGGAGTGCATCACAGCCTGATGTCATAACCAAGGTCAACTCTCCGCAAATAGTGAGCCCCTGGCGCTTAGCACGAGGTAGGAGGGAGGCAGGGAGACAGGAGCAGCTCCGACCTTTCAACAGCTGAGTCATAGGTGATTTTTGGTTCGCCAAGAGCGAAGACCCCTGTTTTGGTGAGCCTTCACTTCCCGTCCTCACCCACTGGCCTACCTCCGCTATGTGTCTTCCACTCCCTTACATCCGCCCCTGCTAAGATCAGATGTGGTGAGCTGCTGCTTCACATACTCACTCTCCTGTCTCCCTGCCTCCCTCCTACCTCGTGCTAAGCGCCAGGGGCTCACATGTCGAGGAACACCGTCCACCTCCACTATTTGCGGAGAGTTGACCTTGGTTATGACATCAGGCTGTGATGCAGCAGTGCAGCGCTCTCTGCATGTCCTAAACCATACTGCATCTCCCGGTGCATAATCCCCGTCTCTATGAGTGCTGGGCAAAGTGGCATCCTCTTCTCATTGTTCTTGGTCCTGTCATACACAGTCCCGCATCTCGTACTTGTATACACCACTTGCCGGAGTCTCGGTCAATGCAGTCCCTTCACGAGGCGTGACGTTGTATAGGTGCTTAGCTTCGACGATAGAACAGCATTTCCGTGCAGCAATCACCTTCACTGTACAATGATTCCGTTCCACAATGCCATTTTTGGTCGGTGCATATGCCGCCCTAAAACGTAGCGACACAGACCATTGTGCTGCAAACGCTACAAACTGCCTGCCAAGGAAGATAGTGTCATTATCACCGAGTAACTCGACAGTTGCGCCTTGCTTGTAAAATACTTCTTCTAGATGACAAACAGCCGTCTCTGCATCCGACTGTCGCATGTGTCGCCATAAACAGTATCAATTGCTAGTCGGCACCATGTTTCCGGCACGCTTAACAACTCATGCTGACATCTCACAGGAGCGTCACTCGGTCTGGTGGCTGGCTGTTTGCACTCCAGGCCAAATGCAGTAGATAGTGGCTTATTTACAGCTGCATGTCGATCAGCGGTTGTGGGCATTTCAGATGGTGAAAGTACGGAATCGGCGGTATTGTCTGACGTGCCTTGGATTCGGCCTCAACATTGCACCGCTAGTTATGAAGACCGTCGTTAAAACCATTCTAATGCAACAATTAGAGATTGCACGAGCAGTGCTGCCATATGTCAATGACTTGCTGGTCAACAAGGATTTGGTCATCGTGGACTGGGTGGCTGCACATTTTGCTGCATTTGGCCTGGAGTGCAAACAGCCAGCCACCAGACCGAGTGACGCGTCGTGCAGTGTTTGCATGGTGTGGAAGGCATGCCGTACATTTGCCTATATGTGGATGCCTCCGACCGGCAGTTGCTGAAGCGCCGTGCAAATGAGACGACGTCACGAATGACGCTGCATTGGCGAGACAGATGAAGTCTGTGGCAGAGCAGGTGCACAAGGAGAATCCGTGTCGTGGTGTCTGGTGTGTGCCCGGAGATCGGGCGATAGTGTGGTACAAAGGGTGTTGTGGAGACGGCACAAAGTGACGTCATTGAGGATGCATGTTGGCTGCGGCAGGATGATACTCTGCACATCAATATGGCAGAATTGGACGCTGCTATCCGGGGCATTAATCTGTCTGTTGCATGGGGCATGAAGACTGTTGAGCTGAGGACAGACTCCGAGCATGTGGACTGGTGGATTGATGATGCATTGTGTGGTTGGGCCTGTCTTTGAACTAAGGAGCAGGGGGAGATGCTGATTCGTCGCCGTGTGGACATCATCCGCCAGCTAGTGACAGAGCTGGAATTGGTCTGTCAGTGACGCTTGTAAGATCTGCCGAAAATCATGCCGACCTGCTGACGCGCGTACCAGAGGAATGGCTGTGGAGTGCCTCGCTGTCAGTGGGCGCAGCAGTGGCTAGTGATCAGTATTTCACCAACGCTAGTGTCGCCGATGTACACATGCAAGCTGGTCATCCAGGGATCAGGCACACCTTTTTTGCGCAACATGAGATTTCTCCGGGAGTCATGCGGGCAGGTGCATGGGAGGTCGTTAAGGAGTGTGATGTGTGTCAATCCATTGATCCGGCTGGCTCCTGTGAGATGTCAGCATGAGTTGTTAAGCGTGCCGGAAACATGGTGGCGACTAGCAATTGATACTGTTTATGGCGACACATGCAACAGTCGGATGCAGAGACGGCTGTTTGTCATCTAGAAGAAGTATTTTACAAGCAAGGCGCAACTGTCGAGTTACTCAGTGATAATGACACTATCTTCCTTGGCAGGCAGTTTGTAGCGTTTGCAGCACAATGGTCTGTGTCGCTACGTTTTAGGGCGGCATATGCACCGACCAAAAATGGCATTGTGGAACGGAATCATTGTACAGTGAAGGTGATTGCTGCACGGAAATGCTGTTCTATCGTCGAAGCTAAGCACCTATACAACGTCACACCTCGTGAAGGGACTGCATTGACCGAGACTCCGGCAAGTGGTGTATACAAGTACGAGATGTGGGACTGTGTATGACAGGACCAAGAACAATGAGAAGAGGATGCCACTTTGCCCAGCACTCATAGAGACGGGGATTATGCACCGGGAGATGCAGTATGGTTTAGGACATGCAGAGAGCGCTGCACTGCTGCATCACAGCCTGATGTCATAACCAAGGTCAACTCTCCGCAAATAGTGGAGGTGGACGGTGTTCCTCGACATGTGAGCCCCTGGCGCTTAGCACGAGGTAGGAGGGAGGCAGGGAGACAGGAGAGTGAGTATGTGAAGCAGCAGCTCACCACATCTGATCTTAGCAGGGGCGGATGTAAGGGAGTGGAAGACACATAGCGGAGGTAGGCCAGTGGGTGAGGACGGGAAGTGAAGGCTCACCAAAACAGGGGTCTTCGCTCTTGGCGAACCAAAAATCACCTATGAC
This sequence comes from Penaeus vannamei, assembly GCF_042767895.1. Taxonomy (NCBI): domain Eukaryota; kingdom Metazoa; phylum Arthropoda; class Malacostraca; order Decapoda; family Penaeidae; genus Penaeus; species Penaeus vannamei. The sequence continues at coordinate 12,990,491 of NC_091566.1, read as the reverse complement.
TCAGCTGTTGAAAGGTCGGAGCTGCTCCTGTCTCCCTGCCTCCCTCCTACCTCGTGCTAAGCGCCAGGGGCTCACTATTTGCGGAGAGTTGACCTTGGTTATGACATCAGGCTGTGATGCACTCCAGGCCAAATGCAGCAAAATGTGCAGCCACCCAGTCCACGATGACCAAATCCTTGTTGACCAGTAAGTCATTGACATATGGCAGCACTGCTCGTGCAATCTCTAATTGTTGCATTAGAATGGTTTTAACGACGGCCTTCATAACTAGCGGTGCAATGTTGAGGCCGAATCCAAGGCACGTCAGACAATACCGCCGATTCCGTACTTTCACCATCTGAAATGCCCACAACCGCTGATCGACATGCAGCTGTAAATAAGCCTTGTGCATGTCGAGGACAGCTACATTCGCGCCATGCCGACGCCACTTGCGTAACTGGTCAGCACAGACGCCACTATCGGCTGTAAATGCGGTCACGTGATCATTAAGCTCGCGGTAGTCCAACACAGGCCGCACTTTACCTTGATTGTTCTGATGCACAGCCATGAGCGGCACGAGTCCTCGCGGCTCTCCATGCTGCCGTTCGTCGTGAGGCCCCAGCCAACCATTTACGATCCATGAGTAAAGTTCCTTGTCGAACTCCTCACGCATCAACGGGGACACATTATACTGCGCCACCACATAGTTTAAGCACTTAGGCGCTACCCCATTCTTCCGCTTCCACATCACCTTCCACGTTCGACGAACTGCGTCAAACTGTACTTAAATAGTCTGGCGCGTCTACCACTAACGGCTCCCGGAATGCGTCTTTGTCGACGACCTCACCACAACGCCACCAAACGCCGAAATACCAGCGTCGCCAAGCAATACATCCACGCCCAGCGGTCGCTTCTTTACCACGAGAGCATGTATGTTTGCGTGCTGGCCGGTAGGTGTTTCATCACCCTACTGACTCCTGTGCAGTGAAACTAGTCTCTGCTGATGGTCGTAATGGTGGTCGTCTTTGCCTGCCACTGTGAACAACACAAGGCATAAACTATGGTGTCTGTGCAGCCTGTGTCAACCAGAACTTGACAGGGTCGACCGTCGACAATCAGCTGCACTACCGGAAGAGCGCCACTTACTAGTCATCGAGAGAGGACGCTGGCGCTGATGCGTCCCCCCCAAAGTCGTTTCAATTCTGCGGACACGTTGCTGCAAAATGTCCCGTTCGGCCACAGGTCCAACAACGCCGCACTCGCCGAGTCCTCCTTCGGCGGCTTGCGAGTGCCATTTCGGCCATTAGAAGATCCTGCGGCAGCAACATGCTCATCACTCAGCACGCACATGCTTGCGCCAACACATTCTGCAAGTCGAGGTCTTCGGCTCTGGATCCGGCGCAGACTATGCACTGCAAGTTATGAGGCAGCCCGGCCACAAACGCACACTCCAATGCAAGCTCAAGCATGCCGCCAGGCGCCGGAGATCAGCCAAGAATACGTTTGCTGAATCACCTGGTTGAAGCTGGCGTGCAATAAATGCCTCATCTGCTGCATACTGGTCCAGAGAAAATGCTGCATACAGTGCATCATGCACGGCCTTCAACGAACAGCGGCTGGTAGCTGGTAATTGTGACCACACAGCAAATGCCCCACCTGTAAAGTGCAGTGGTAGAATCGTCTCAAAGGCGACGCCCCGGAGCTGACACATCATCTCTGCCCTTGCCATCCATTCTATGACGTCCGTTGAGCCGTCATACTCGGAGATTAACCTAGTGTCAAACGGCATCCCACTGATGGGGGCAGGAGGAATCATTGGCTTCTCGTCTGGCGTCATCTCGCTGGGCATGTTGCCTAGATAGCTTGTGGTGTAAATAAACACTTCCGTCAGCTTACTTCTTTAATGAGAAGGAAATATCAGGTTCATAAAGGGTTCATAAGGCAACACTGCGGAAATACGTTCGCACAGCTCGAGGGCGACCAGACGATTGACTCACTGGCAGTTGCCCGGCGCCCTCGCCCCTCCCAAGGGCTGGCTAACATGTTCATACATGCGCGGCACGAACTACAAGACATATATCACGTGACACATAACAATTGACACAATTAATTTACAGGCCCACAGTCATATAACATTACACAATGTGCGAATGTTTAAGTTAATCAAAATTCTTTATAATAAAGCTTCTGATAAGAGAGATTCTTATGACCGCGTTCTAAACATGTATTGCTTTAATATAAAAACTTTAAACGGGAAAGGAACTTCTTAAAAATGAAAATAACTCTATTAAAAAAAATACTAATTAAAAGAAAACGTTCAGGCATAACTGATATAAATACGTTTTCCACCGTTTTTCGAGCTCATAGCTAGTATTCTAAAAATGCTGGAGCTCTGTGTTAGAGTGGCAGGGTTTATTAAAAGAAGTTACCCTCCTGCTTATCTAAAAATAAAGATTTATTAAATGAAATAATAAAGAATGTACAGGCACGTGTGCGCCTTCTTGGGATGTCCGTGGATGAACCCTTCCCTCTTTTTGAGAGGAAGCTGTTCATCTTTTCAATGGCCTTTTGTATCCGCCCGTCACATCGCTATATGTGTGCACCCTTATGTAGCGATATATCGTATTAAAATCGGGCTTGCAATTCCCGTAGCTTTTTGTTCCGCTGGTCACTTCGTGTTTTATATGGACACCAGGCTGCCAAGGGAGAGACTAAATTAAAATCTGAATATTTCATATTTTCAGTCCACTACCACCACCACATTTACCTCTTCCCTCCTCTACTAACAGCCATCATGCTGAAGGTAGCGCGGCGACTAAAGAGTTATCAAGGCCAAGTTCTCCTTGTAGCCCCAAAATGGGAAGCCAAGACATGGGCCCTAACACCTCAGGTGTTGCCCCAGTCCCCTCCCTCTAGGAGACCAAGCTCTGATAACAGACCCGGACTCGGAGTTCGTGAGATCATTGAGTTTTCACGCATGGAGTTTCATGCTCAAATTGTTTATTTGATATAATTTCAAGTTTTTCAAGTACTTCAACCCATTGTTTCTTTGTTATCTTTTCTAACAGCCTGCATACTACACTAGTTAATGAAACTGATCTATAATCTACAGGGTTTTGTTTGTCGCCACTCTTATATAAGGGTGTAACCATAGGCATCTTTTCCGGTGGCAATTAGGGTCGCGAGACGCGACGCGACACCAAAAGCTGTCTCGTGATCGGAGGCGAGACAGGTCACTAAACTCCGCTCATTTCTGTGACGTAATGGGAATGATCGCGGTTGACGGCTTGCTATTTTACTGTACTGGTTATTTTTCCGACAGGTAGACAGTATTTTGGAATATGATATCCAAGATGGGTTTTGATATCTTATGGTGGGTAGTGCAGTGTTATAGATATCCAATATAAGTACGAATATGCATAAAATATCCAAAGTAGGAGGATTGCATCTGTCAACTCAATTAAAGTTAACAGTCTGCTCGATTCCTGTTGCGCAAGAGGTGTCGCGTTTCCTGTCACCGCTGGAAAAGATGCCTAATGGCGTTTCCAACTTTTTGGTAGTATACCTTGTCTCACTGAATTCTGGAATATTTACAGTGAAGGAGTATATTTCACACATTTCCTCAGATGGCGCTAATTTGATCTCTACTCTTAGTTTTATGTAGTTATGTAGTTAAAGATGAGTTTTGGTTGACTTGAGGCATCTTTTCCAGCGATTATGGGAAACGCGACACCTCTTGCGCGACAGGAATCGAGCAGACGGTTAACTTCAATCGTGTTGCCAGATGTATTCATCTTACTTTGAATATATCATGCATATTCGTACTTTATTGGATGTTTATAACACTGCACTAACCACCATAAGATATTAAAAGCCATCTTGGATTTCATATTCCAAAATACTGTTTATCTGTTGGAAATATAACCAGTACAGTAAAATAGCAAGCCGTCAACGCGATCATTCCCATTACGTCACAGAAATGGGCGGTTCTTAGAGGCCTGTCTCGCCTCCGATCATGAGACAACTTTTAGTGTCACGGCGCGCATCTCACAACACCCAAATTGCCACCGGAAAAGATGCCTTTGTACATTAGTTGATTATATCCTTTTCCAAGTCTAATTTCGCCTCTCTCATGGTTTGGGTATACTCATATCTACTTACATCCTCCCTCCCCTCCTCTCTCCATCTCCCTCTCCTCCTCTCTCCCTCCCTCCCCTCCCCTCTCTCTCCCTCTCCCTCCCTCCCCTCCCCTCTCTCTCTCTCTCTCTCTCTCTCTCTCTCTCTCTCTCCCTCCCTCCCTCCCCTCTGTCTTTCCCTCTTCCTGCCTCACCTCCCCTCTCTCTATCCCTCACCCTCCCTTCCCTCCCCTCTCTCTATCCCTCTCCCTCCCTCCCCTCCCCTCTCTCTATCCCTCTCCCTCCCTCTCCTCCTCTCTCACTATTCCTCTCCTTCCCCTCCCCCCTCTCTCCCTCCCCCTCTCCCTCCCCCGTCTCTTTCTCTCTCTCTCTCTCTCTCTCTCTCTCTCTCTCTCTCTCTCTCTCTCTCTCTCTCTCTCTCTCTCTCTCTCTCTCTCTCATATGGAATGTGAGCCCTCACAGGGTGAGAAAACCCAAAGTGGAATCATTGGCTTCTCGTCTGGCGTCGTCTCGCTGGGCATGTTGCCTAGATAGCTTGTGGTGTAAATAAACACTTCCGTCAGCTTACTTCTTTAATGAGAAGGAAATATCAGGTTCATAAAGGGTTCATAAGGCAACACTGCGGAAATACGTTCGCACAGCTCGAGGGCGACCAGACGATTGACTCACTGGCAGTTGCCCGGCGCCCTCGCCCCTCCCAAGGGCTGGCTAACATGTTCATACATGCGCGGCACGCACTACAAGACATATATCACGTGACACATAACAATTGACACAATTAATTTACAGGCCCACAGTCATATAACATTACACAATGTGCGAATGTTTAAGTTAATCAAAATTCTTTATAATAAAGCTTCTGATAAGAGAGATTCTTATGACCGCGTTCTAAACATGTATTGCTTTAATATAAAAACTTTAAACGGGAAAGGAACTTCTTAAAAATGAAAATAACTCTATTAAAAAAAATACTAATTAAAAGAAAACGTTCAGGCATAACTGATATAAATACGTTTTCCACCGTTTTTCGAGCTCATAGCTAGTATTCTAAAAATGCTGGAGCTCTGTGTTAGAGTGGCAGGGTTTATTAAAAGAAGTTACCCTCCTGCTTATCTAAAAATAAAGATTTATTAAATGAAATAATAAAGAATGTACAGGCACGTGTGCGCCTTCTTGGGATGTCCGTGGATGAACCCTTCCCTCTTTTTGAGAGGAAGCTGTTCATCTTTTCAATGGCCTTTTGTATCCGCCCGTCACATCGCTATATGTGTGCACCCTTATGTAGCGATATATCGTATTAAAATCAGGCTTGCAATTCCCGTAGCTTTTTGTTCCGCTGGTCACTTCGTGTTTTATATGGACACCAGGCTGCCAAGGGAGAGACTAAATTAAAATCTGAATATTTCATATTTTCAGTCCACTACCACCACCACATTTACCTCTTCCCTCCTCTACTAACAGCCATCAAATGGGAAGCCAAGACATGGGCCCTAACACCTCAGGTGTTGCCCCAGTCCCCTCCCTCTAGGAGACCAAGCTCTGATAACAGACCCGGACTCGGAGTTCGTGAGATCATTGAGTTTTCACGCATGGAGTTTCATGCTCAAATTGTTTATTTGATATAATTTCAAGTTTTTCAAGTACTTCAACCCATTGTTTCTTTGTTATCTTTTCTAACAGCCTGCATACTACACTAGTTAATGAAACTGATCTATAATTTACAGGGTTTTGTTTGTCGCCACTCTTATATAAGGGTGTAACCATAGGCATCTTTTCCGGTGGCAATTAGGGTCGCGAGACGCGACGCGACACCAAAAGCTGTCTCGTGATCGGAGGCGAGACAGGTCACTAAACTCCGCTCATTTCTGTGACGTAATGGGAATGATCGCGGTTGACGGCTTGCTATTTTACTGTACTGGTTATTTTTCCGACAGGTAGACAGTATTTTGGAATATGATATCCAAGATGGGTTTTGATATCTTATGGTGGGTAGTGCAGTGTTATAGATATCCAATATAAGTACGAATATGCATAAAATATCCAAAGTAGGAGGATTGCATCTGTCAACTCAATTAAAGTTAACAGTCTGCTCGATTCCTGTTGCGCAAGAGGTGTCGCGTTTCCTGTCACCGCTGGAAAAGATGCCTAATGGCGTTTCCAACTTTTTGGTAGTATACCTTGTCTCACTGAATTCTGGAATATTTACAGTGAAGGAGTATATTTCACACATTTCCTCAGATGGCGCTAATTTGATCTCTACTCTTAGTTTTATGTAGTTATGTAGTTAAAGATGAGTTTTGGTTGACTTGAGGCATCTTTTCCAACGATTATGGGAAACGCGACACCTCTTGCGCGACAGGAATCGAGCAGACGGTTAACTTCAATCGTGTTGCCAGATGTATTCATCTTACTTTGAATATATCATGCATATTCGTACTTTATTGGATGTTTATAACACTGCACTAACCACCATAAGATATTAAAAGCCATCTTGGATTTCATATTCCAAAATACTGTTTATCTGTTGGAAATATAACCAGTACAGTAAAATAGCAAGCCGTCAACGCGATCATTCCCATTACGTCACAGAAATGGGCGGTTCTTAGAGGCCTGTCTCGCCTCCGATCACGAGACAACTTTTAGTGTCACGGCGCGCATCTCACAACACCCAAATTGCCACCGGAAAAGATGCCTTTGTACATTAGTTGATTATATCCTTTTCCAAGTCTAATTTCGCCTCTCTCATGGTTTGGGTATACTCATATCTTCTTACATCCTCCCTCCCCTCCTCTCTCCATCTCCCTCTCCTCCTCTCTCCCTCCCTCCCCTCCCCTCTCTCTCCCTCTCCTCCCTCCCCTCCCCTCTCTCTCTCTCTCTCTCTCTCTCTCCCTCTCCCTCCCTCCCTCCCCTCTGTCTTTCCCTCTTCCTGCCTCACCTCCCCTCTCTCTATCCCTCACCCTCCCTTCCCTCCCCTCTCTCTATCCCTCTCCCTCCCTCCCCTCCCCTCTCACTATCCCTCTCCCTCCCTCTCCTCCCCTCTCACTATTCCTCTCCCTCCCCTCCCCCCTCTCTCCCTCCCCCTCCCCCTCCCCCGTCTCCCCCGTCTCTCTCTCTCTCTCTCTCTCTCTCTCTCTCTCTCTCTCTCTCTCTCTCTCTCTCTCTCTCTCTCTCATATGGAATGTGAGCCCTCACAGGGTGAGAAAACCCAAAGTTATGAGATGCAAGTTTTTTTTTCAAACTTGGCAAAGTAAAAAATTCCCCCCCCCCTTCTCTCTCTCTCTCTCTCTCTCTCTCTCTCTCTCTCTCTATATATATATATATATATATATATATATATATATATATATATATATATATATATATATATATATATATATATATATATATATATATATATATATATATATATATATATATATATATATATATATATATATATATATATATATATAACTCAGAAGCAGGAAGGGAGATTATATGCCTGGGCAAAATGAACTGACTCCGCGACTCCCATGAATAATGTGTGGAGGGAAATCAACAAGATTAAAGGCAATGCACACAGTGTTACTCCTCGCCCTCATCCAGAAAGGGTAGCTTTGTCACTCCTCAGTAAACGCTGCGAAAACTCTTCTCTCGATAATCTTCCATTATCCATACGCAGATGTTCCCTTAAGTCAAGACGAAAAAATGAAACCGACTAACAGTGTCAAATTTTAGATGAGGCTGAAAAACCATTTATAGGTCGTAAACTCCTTGAACCCAGAAAGACTAGCAAATCCACTGCACTTGAGGATGGTGGAATTGTGAGGAATCACGAAGCGTATTCAATCGAATACAAATCTATTTTGGAATAAAAGTACATATTACATAGCTATGATGATTATGTAAAAGTACCAACATAATTATGTAAAATAAACAATATTATTAATTTATGTAATTGTTTGTCTCTATGAAACATTTTATTTTTACATTACACAAATAACAAAATGTTAAATTTCAGTTGAAGTGTACACTGCACTTTACTCGATTGTTTTGTTCAAAGTCTTTATTTATGTAACTGTTATTTTAGGGGTAACTTAAATGTTACAATACTCCCCCCCCCCCCCGCAAGAAAATCCATGGCTTGTTAGAGGTCGAGTCGGTTGAGTTGGCGAATTAGTCGACCAGAACGCGAGGAGATTTGAAGGGGTTTATCTTCAGAATGTGAGACATGGGCAGGTGCATTTGAAGGAGGTACGGTGTGAGCTGGGTTATCGGCCAGAGGCGTGGTTGGTGTAGGTTCCTTTTCTTCCAAGTATGCAGGCTTTAAGCGGTCAATGGATACCCAGTCGCTCTTCCCACCAATGCTGAGACGGTATGCCTTGGGGTTACGCTCCAAGACAGCATATGGCCCGCGGTACGGGCGGATGAGGGGTGACCTGTGAGCATCATTTCTTACGAATACATATTTGCAGCTGTGGATCAGCTTGGGAAGGTATTGTGGAGATGTTGAGTGCGTCTGAGTGCATGGTCGGTACTTCTCAACAGCATGGCGTAGTTTGGTGAGGTGCTCAGAATCTGTAGGGGTATCTAAACTTGGGAAGAACTCCCCTGGAACAGTGAAGGCTTCCCTAAACACCATCTCAGCAGGAGAAACTTGTAATCCCTCTTTTGGGGATGTTCGGATCCCGAGAAGAACCCAGGGAAGTTGAGCTTTCCAGTCTGACCTAGTGCAGCGCGCCATTAACGCTGCTTTCAGAGTACGATGGGACTGCTCCACCATACCGTTGGCTTCTGGGTTGTATGAGGTGGTGTGACGGATAGTTGATCCCATCAATTCTCCTAAAGATGTCCAAAGTTGAGATGTGAAGGCAGGTCCGCGGTCAGAGGTAATGTCGTCTCGAACGCCAAAACGACTGATCCATCTGTGTAATAGAGCTTCTGCACAGTCTCGGGCTGTGGTGTGTTGCATGGGAATTGCTTCCAGCCAGTGGGTGGAGCACTCTGTAGCTGTGAATAGATACTGAGCACCGTCTGAAGGTGGAAGGGGTCCCACTACATCGACGTGGAGATGTCCAAACCGGCGCATGGGCTGCCGAAATTCTCCTGTGCCAGATTCAGTGTGACGACTTACTTTGCTCATCTGGCTGGCAACACAGCATCGAGCCCACTGTTTGATGTCTTTGTTCATTCCGTGCCTGATGAATTTATCCTTCATCAGACGAGCAGTTGTTCGTCCAGAAGGGTGTGATAGACCATGGATGAGGTTGAAGATTTTTCGGCAGAAAGATTTTGGGATAAGGTGGCGTGGGCGACCTGTGCTTACATCACACAGAATGGTGCGGCCTTCGCCTCCAATGTGAACATCTTTCCACTGCAGGCTGGTGATGGCTGTGCGGTATTCTGTAGTCTCTGGGTCATCTTTTTGGGCTGCTGCTACTTCATTGTAGTCAATTCCGAGGTTTATAGAGTTTATTTCCACCCTTGATAGTGTGTCAGCTACAGGATTCATACTCCCTGGTGTATATTTGATAGAGCAGCCAAACTCGGCGATGCTGGAGAGTTGCCGCTGTTGTCTGTCCGACCAAGCATCACCAGGTTTGGAAAAAGCATGTACCAGTGGCTGGTGATCTGTGAGGATGGTGAATGGGCTGCCTTCTAAGAGATGTTTAAAGTGACGCAACGCAAGATAAACAGCGAGTAGTTCGCGGTCGAAAGTGCTGTATCTCACTTCTGCTTGACGTAGCTTTCTGCTGAAAAAAACAAGAGGATGTGTCTTACCCCTTATGGTCTGTTCAACGACTGCCCCAACAGCAACGGAGCTTGCGTCTGCGGTAAGAGTAAGTGGAATGCCGGGTGTGGGGAAGGTGAGAGTTGTAGCTGATGTAAAGGCAATCTTGGTGGTCTTGAACGCTTTTTGTTACTCAGGTCCCCACTCCAATTTCTTTGGTTTGCCGGCAAGGGAGTTGTAAAGTGGTTCCATGATGTGTGCAATCTTTGGAAGGAAACGATGGTAGTAATTTACAGGAGTCCTTTGATAGTGGTTGGTGGGGGAAATCATGAAACTGCGTCTACCTTACTAGGAAGGGGTGAGACGCCTGTTGGCGAAATCTTGTGCCCGAGAAATTCCACGGATGTGGCACCAAATTGACATTTGTCTTGATGCACCACCAGGCCGTTATTATGGAGTCGTTTTAACACGACCCGTAAGTGTTGATGTTCGTTGGGGTCTCCTGAGAAGATGAGGATATCATCAACATAGCAGGCGCAAAAGGGAAAGTCTCCGAGAATGCCATCCATCATGCGTTGGAAGGTAGCCCCTGAATTTCGTAGGCCAAATGTGGAGAAATTATAGGTGTAAGTGCCAAAAGGTGTAATGACTGCTGTTTTGGGTATGTCTTCAGGGTATACTGGTACTTGAAAGTAGCCTTTCAGGAGGTCGAGTTTAGAGAAAACCTTGGCACCATGAAGGTTAGAGATTAGGTCCGCCATGTTGGGAAGAGGATAGTGGTCTGGTTCTGTGATCAGGTTAAGATGCCTATAGTCACCACATGGTCGCCAGGTGTCTTCGTACTCTGAAAGCAGCGTTAATGGTGCGCTGCACTAGATCAGACTGGAAAGCTGAACTTCCTTGGGTTCTTCTCGGGATCCGAACATCCCCAAAAGAGGGATTGCAAGTTTCCCCTGCTGAGTTGGTGTTTGGGGAAGCCCTCACTGTTCCAGGGGAGTTCTTCCCAAGTTTAGATACCCCTACAGATTCTGAGCACCTCACCAAACTACGCCATGCTGTTGAGAAGTACCGACCATGCACTCAGACGCACTCAACACAATTGGTGACCCTTAGACTCGGACCATGTCGCTGAAGACAAATCCTAGTGAAGCGAAAGAAAACGCCGAAACTTCTTCCATCCACGCCATAGCAGTGAAGCTGTCCTCCTTTTGCCCACAAGAAGCTACATCCTGGTTCCGGCGGGCAGAAATCCAGTTTCGCCTGAGAAAAGTCACAGACCCCCGAACGAAGGCAGACTGTGTGTTGGAGGCAATCCCTGAGCAGTTATTCCCTCGTGTTGCGGCATGGCTGGACGACCAGGACCAGAACCAAGACGTCGAATATGAAAACTTGAAGAGTTACCTTCTACAAGAGTTCACTCTCTCCGTCAGCGCCCGTGCCCAAAAGCTTCTGAGTCTTCCCCATATACCTTTGGGAGACACAACAGCACATGCAGCATGGAACGAGATGCAGGGTCTCGCTACACTCCCTGATCTCGACCCTATCACCAACAAACCACGGCGTGTGGACTTGATGCGGGAGCTGTGGCTGCAGCGCCTTCCCCCCTCTGTAAGATCTGCCCTGCAAGAAGCCGACGACAGTCCCATAAACGATCGCATAAAGAAGGCAGACAATCTCATCAATGCTGCCAGAGCATCTCGAAAACCTGACACAACCTACTCTGCATCTGCCGAGGACGTCCCTGACATCAATGCTGCTAACAAGCGACGACCCAACACACAGGTAAGACACTTCAAACCTGGAAGTGCCTCTTCCCAACCATCACATGGATTTTGTTATTACCACTACAAATTCGGAGCAGGGGCCCACAAGTGCCTACCTGGATGCCAGTGGCCAAAAAACGGGTAATAGGGCCACCACTCCCCGCTAAGGTGGCAACCCAGAACCCGAGACGCGGGAACGTCAATGCACTTGACAACTCAGCATCGGGCTTCTTTATTACAGACTCCCTATCTGGTTGCAAATTCCTCGTGGATACAGGCGCATTCCGTTCTCTGTTCCCAGACACAGCAGAAAACAAAACTCGTTCCTGGACACGACCATCAAATGTCAAACTTGTTGCAGCCAATGGAAGCCCCATCCCAATGTACGGTACCCAGACTATACCCATTCAAGCCGCCGGACGCAGCTTCACTTGGGACTTCATCATTGCTAATGTTAAGACACCTCTTCTGGGAGCAGACTTCCTCGGGCACCACGGACTACTCGTTGATGTCGCCAATCATAGACTATTGGATGTAACAACCTGCTCTACACCCCTAGGTTCCAATCATCAGTACACAGAAATCTGCACTGTGAGAGCAGATACCCCTAACGACAGCCTCTGCAAAGAGTACCCAGACGTTTTTCGACCAGAACTCCGTCAACAGCCTGGACAGCCAGCCAAACATGGAATATTCCATTACATCAAAACGACAGGCCCTCCGGTACACTCAAAATTCAGGCGTTTATCTCCAGAGAAGCTTCAAGCAGCTCAACAGGCTTACTCCGAAATGGAACGGATGGGCTTCTGTCAAAAGTCCCTGGGCATCTCTGCATCTTGTGCGGAAACCCGAAGGCACCTGTTGAGCCCGGAGCGACCAATTGTGAGGAATCAAGAAGCGTATTCAATCGAAAACAAATTTATTTTGGAATAAAAGTAGATATTACATAGCTATGATGATTATGTAAAAGTACGAACATAATTATGTAAAATAAACAATATTATTAATTTATGTAATTGTTTGTCTTTATGAAACATTTTATTTTTACATTACACAAATAACAAAATGTTAAATTTCAGTTGAAGTGTACACTGCACTTTACACGATTGTTTTGTTCAAAGTCTATTTATGTAATTGTTATTCTAGGAGTAACTTACATGTTACAGAATCACTTATGACAACATCCGACTACTTTCAAAGGTACCTTTTAAATGAGGTACAGGTACAGGGTAGAATCCCTCTTCTTGATCTCTTCAACTTAACCTATACTACAGGCATCTTGCCTACTGCTTGGAACAAGCTACCATTATTCCATTCCAAATCCAGGGTACCCTGATGAATTTAGACCAATTTCTGTAACATCCTGTCTCTCTAAAACCCGTGAAAGGATTTTCCTAAATCATCTGCTCCACCGCTAATTTCTATCTTTGAACACCAAAATTCTGTACCACGTTAGATGTGACTTTTCACCTTATAAGCAGGGAACAGCCTCCATGATCTCCTTAGAAACAGGGCAATGTTTGTTTGTCACACATACAACCCGGTCCAAACAGTCGGTTCAGACCAATTACCATTATTTTTTTACAGCACCTATACATAACAAGGAAAGATCGGGGTTAAACAAATAAATCAAGAGTCCTTGTGATCAGTCAGATTTTTTTTATTTATTTAATCTTGAGAACGAAACCCAATCAATTTCTTCCCATCGGCCCAACGATAATGACTGCCATCCCCAGGTTTCAGCATAAAATCTGTACAAAAGTACAAAACGTTCCCTTTGTTCGTTTCATACAAATTTTACTCAGATTACTTTGTCAAGCATGGCCTATCTATCATCAGAAGACACGTCATGATAAGTATTAATGATTGGAAAGACTTGGTTCAAAAGTTGGATCAAACAACATTAACAAGCCATGGGAATTCACTTACCTTTCTTTTCTTATTGTACTTACCTAATAGTATTTCTGCTTACTTTTTCCATATTTCCCTATTCATAGTCTAATGGGTGGCTAATGGAGTGCCCTCAGGGCTGTTCCACCTCATACAGTGGTTCCCAACTTGTTTACATTGTGGGTCCCAGTCAATATACAATAAGCTCTATGGACCCGTTCAGTGACTGTCATCTTTTCAGATTCAATTATTGCTAGTTATGAATAGTGCAATGGTGTCAATAGCTATAGGACAAGAACACTTTATAGAAATTTAATTGATTGGGATATGAGAGATAAGTATATATAGGAACTATAGGTGTTATAAAATTTGTTTGATTTGACGTAAGAATTTGCATATTGCTATATGCCCCCCCCCCCCGCTCCCAGAAAGTACCCTGTGGCCTGCAGGTTGGGAAGCCCTATTCTAGCATATCGACAATAACGAGAATGGTCAACATCTGGCCCGTCTAGTCAATCATTACAACGCAGTTCTTGAAAGTAGACGTACTACAGCACAGGAAGTAAAAAGTGATAGAGGCTTGCGACCATGGTGTTTCACGCTTCTTTATTCAAGGGGAAAGTTCTTTGAATCTTCACGGGGGAAGATTAATACATACTCTTTATGAACCAAAGGTTTAAATTTAATGGCTTCAATAAATTTTATAACGCACATCAGTTCTTGACAATTTGCTTATGCAAGAATCTTCGCGATTGTAGAAAGTCTTAACGTAATTTCAGTTTTAGAAAAGCAATGTTCTTATCCTTTTAACTTATTTTGGTATACCAGTTATTTTTTTCGGTATTATCCCTTAGTAGAGGATTTTGTGCTTTAAAGAATGGATTCAACAATTTATTTAAGCATACGATCGTAAATATGTGACTGGAAGTTATAAAAGAACATGCCACTTTGAACTATGTGTCTAGAAGCAATCATAAGGTTACACTTCTCTTTCGTCCTTTTAACTTTTGCACAAACACTGACACAAGATATTTTGTACGTGTCTCTCAGTCTCACATTTACCAATGAACTAATGACTTACCAGATGGTGGTAGATGCACAAAAATTACGAGTGTGGAGAGGCCTAGGGCGAGGTAATTGAGAGAGCCCTAGGCCCTGAGCAGACAGGAGAATCAAACTCGTTGCAGAGAAGACGATGAAGTGTGTATATTTTTGGCGAGATATGCAGTATAAATACAAAAGGGACAAAGTAACACTGCTGGGTCGTTTGTGGCTGAGTGTGCTGACTGGCCGACGGTTGCATCCTTATCTTCCGCGTCGCGGCGAATCAGCGCGGCGGACCTCGCCACGCTTGCCTGCCGGCTGACTCGGCGTAGGGGCATTTA
>NC_091566.1:12968128-12970628 GCF_042767895.1 Penaeus vannamei | reverse complement strand
TTCAGGAGTGTGTAAATGTCACTTTACCTTGTGGAAATCAATTAATGTGCAAGAGCAACCATTGAGGATGCATAATAACGAAAAAAAAAATATATATATATAACTAATGTAAATAAGGATTGGCCTTTGTCAGTGCATAGAGGTGCGGAAACACTTGATGTAAACCCCTCAGCAAGTTTAATTTATCATGAATTTAAGGATCTCTAACACATCTTCAAGTACGAAATCTGAATGAAAATGCATAATTCCATCATCATTTCCTCTATAGCAACAAAACATAATAAATATTTAATAACAAATGTTACCACTATACAAACACACCTCTTAATAGCCTAATGTAAAATTACATTTAGCATTGGATCTATTCCTTTATGAATAATGATTAAGATGAATGTTTTACTGGATTGTAACAAATGTCTATCATAATATCTTATGAAAATATAACGAAATGCTTGATTTTTTTTGTGAGACATAGATATGAATATATGTGTGATCTCTTTCCCTCTACATATATGTGTCTGTATATATATACTATATTCATACATGCATATATACATACAATTCTATATATACAAAAATATATACATGTATATGTATGTATATATATATATATATATATATATATATATATATATATATATATATATATATATATATATATATATATATATATATGACTAGATATATACATGTACTGCATATCTTTTGGCATGTGTATATATATAGGCCTACACACACACACACACACACACACACACACACACACACACACACACACACACACACACACATATATATATATATATATATATATATATATATATATATATATGTGTGTGTGTGTGTGTGTGTGTGTGTGTGTGTGTGTGTGTGTGTGTGTGTGTGCATATATACATACATACACACACACATACATATATATATATATATATATGTGTGTGTGTGTGTGTGTGTGTGTGTGTGTGTGTGTGTGTGTGTGTGTGTGTGTGTGCGTGTGTGTATATTCCATATATATATATATATATATATATATATATATATATATATATATATATATATATATATATATATGTATATATATAATATATATGCATATATAGATTAATAGATATATGTATATATGTGAATGTTTGCATGTATAATGTATATACATACATACATATACATACAAATGTATGTTTATGAATATATATATATATATATATATATATATATATATATATATATATATATATATATAGAGAGAGAGAGAGAGAGA
Organism: Penaeus vannamei; assembly: GCF_042767895.1. Classification (NCBI taxonomy): domain Eukaryota; kingdom Metazoa; phylum Arthropoda; class Malacostraca; order Decapoda; family Penaeidae; genus Penaeus; species Penaeus vannamei. The sequence continues at coordinate 12,969,370 of NC_091566.1, read as the reverse complement.
GAGAGAGAGAGAGAGAGAGAGAGAGAGAGATAGGTATAGCCTTAGCTATATATATATATATATATATATATATATATATATATATATATATATATATATATATATAAAGTATCAGAACTTATAAGACTATTTAGAAAGGTTGTAATGATCAATAAAAGGTGGTGATATAGAAACTGTTTTAAGTAAAACTCATTAGTGTTGCCTCAGTTCAGCGGATAACGCTCTATGATTGGTCGATTTTTTTCCGAGCTAACGCTGATTGGTCGATCGAGCCGTTCTTTTTGGAAATAAAGCCCTACGACACCTAGCGATAGAAAATTCGGTCGTTACGGTTACGAGACCCCTGCGCTCTCGTTGTTTGGCGTTTGAAAATAGGTCGTAAAGTCGCTAGTTGAGAAATCGTTGATAGTTCTCGTAACTGTTACGAGAGACAGCGTTTACGAGAGAGTTTAGTAAATCCGGCCCCAGGGCAACGTTACCTTTATCGATTGAAGAAACGGCTTGTTTCAACCCGTGAACTAACTCCTTTTATATCCCTCAATCAATTAAACAGTTAATTTACTTGTAATCTGGATACTTTTGGAAAGGGATTTCATCACATACATAAAGCACAGTGGTCGGTAACCTTTTGAACATAGTGTGCCAGTTTATAATCAATGCCTTCTTATTAATAACCTTGCGTACCAGTTTTTTTTTTTTATCACTGTATACCTGAATATATTTTCCTGCACAAGCATAAGATAAATATATTATTTTTGTAGCATTTAGTATTGTTTGTAAAACAAAAAATATGTTTTATAATTTTAGATTTATAATAACCATATTAGTATGTGGACACACAGCTTCAAACAACCCTCAGAGTGATCCGTTGTAAGCCTGCAGGGATAGGGGCTGAGTGTATGATGCATGTATGAAAACATCTGGATCTCTCCCCCCTCCCTCTCTCATTTTGCTGTTTACCTTTTTTCTTTAAATCACACAGCGTACCATAGACAAGCTCTTTGCCGACCTCTGATCTAGCATATGATAGCCGAAATCAACTTACAACCGACTTGTGCAAACTAAAAGAAGGATGTAATTCTAGACCCCCACTCCAACCTCAAATTTTAGTGCCAGTTGGATCGGTGGTGGAGCAACTTGCCTACTCCACAACTGCCCTTCAGTCTCACATAATCGCCCAATTACTTTCTGGAACACGGAGAGTTTCCTACAATACGTCAGGCGAAGAAACGATACACTTGT
>NC_091566.1:12955699-12967628 GCF_042767895.1 Penaeus vannamei | reverse complement strand
TCAATTTAATGACGTCTACTCTCTACATTCGACATTTTTATCGTTAGTACTGCTGGGATTTATGCTTCTTTAGGTTTTAAGGTTTTGGTGAATATGTAACTTGTAACTAACTTGATGGAGTCGAAATCTGTTGCAATAGGGGTTACGCAATGCAGACACCATGCTTTATATAGGCTTACATATTATCACCGCAATTTAGTTTTAAGCTATTATGTCTACTACGAAGAAATCGCGCCCAGGCGCCGTTGAAGCTCCTACGAAGGACCATCGCGCTCGCCGAATTGTTGCTACTCGTACTTACTGCACTCCGGAGATGCGCACGTTTACTGCTGCCTACGAATTGCGCCTTGCCGCACGTTTCTCGCACTTACGTCACACTGCGCCCGAGATGCGCCCGTTGCTTCTTGATGAGGCCAAGCTGCCTGCGAATTGCGCGCCGCCGCCGCGCTTACGTTTTTTTTTTTTTACAGCGCCGAGACGCTCACGTTACCTTACGTGTCCGAAGCATTGTTACTAGCTTATTTAGCCCAAAGATATGGAATTCTCGCTCACCAACTTTCTCCCTACATAATAATGGTACTCTTTTGAGCTCACTAATCCTGAGTAATTAACACCTCATGGCAGGTTGCCTTCTCACAACAAATGTTCTTATTACTTTCATTTTCTGGCATCTTAGTAAGGTACTGACAAGTTAGGCAAAAATTACCATATCCTCCTTCTTAGCCCTTTTTACTGGCCTGGTACACTTATATTTCAGCGCCTGAAGACGATGTGTCTCCCCCACCGAATGTTGCACCTCACCGTGAACCTCCGCCACATCTGCTACCCCTGACACACGATGACCTAAGGGACCATGGAGCACCAGCAACCATCTGTAGAAGCATATTGGGAGCTTCGGCCACTCAGATGCGCCATCAGTGCATAGGGACGTTGCAGACGGCTCGAGGGCGATCCGTTTGCGTGGCCTGAGCGGTATGTCAGCTATATGGAAAGCGGATGGGTTGGCCTCTTCACACCTAGGCATTGCAGCTACCTTACTTCCTGGCTTCGCACCTCTCCTTACCAGCCCAAGACTTTCTCTTCCGGCTCTTCGACACGCCCGGAAGAATGGACACCCAAAGAATCAGGGTACGCAGGCACCTCCTCCGCCCAGCAGGACAAGGAGGCGCTGGATATAAGGACGTCTCTGTCAGGCAGAGAGGGACAGCACCAGAAGCAGACCAAGACCTCAGCAGGAGTCAGTAGGGCAGGAGGCCGCCCTCGGCCCTCGGGGCGCGGGGTCACTCTCGGGGCCGCGTGCATTACCTCCCCAATAAACTCCTCAAGCAAGTCCCTCTTTCATTCACTCACCACCTCCACGCCCCCCAACTTCCACGTTGACACCAGGGCTCTCGGTCTTGACCAGACTTCTCCTCTTCGGGGCTCGCCCCCACACGCGTGCATTACCGCTTGACACACCTTTGGGCTCCCTTGCCTACAACTGCACCATGGCATGAGACACAGTCCCTCGCCATGCTACCTTCCTGCCACTTCAACTAAAAAAGAAGCAAATCAGAACTGTGTCTGCATACACCCACCAAGGTCAGGACAAAAACAGAAACCTAACACTCTCTCTCTCTCTGCTCTCCCCAGTCTCTCTCTCTCCTCCCTCTTTGTTGCTCGCCCTTACTTTCTCTCTCTCTCCTCCCCCTCCCACTCTCTCTCTCTCTCCCTCCTCTTTCTCGCTCGCTCTTAGTTTCTCTCTCTCTCTCTCACTCTCTCTCCAAGTTCATTTCCATAAACATGACTGCACCACCCTCCCCCTCTGTCTCTCTCTCTCTTTCTCTCATTCACTAGTCTCTCTCTCTCGGAAATAAATATGACTATATAACCCTTTACATCGTGAAACTGGTTAATCGTTCAAAATGTCAATAGGGCATAGGTATATCCATTCATAAATTCCATATAGGGTGAATATCCTCATTGGTTTATGCACCTACAAATAATTGGTAACAAAACAGGCATTCAAACCAGACATATCAACTCTCTGCTCATAAAGAGGTTACATAGGGAAACAGGTCCTGAGGATTCAGTACCTGGATTAACCTACCACAAAATATTAGAAAGATCTCTCAAATTCTAATTATTTTCAAAAGGAAATTGAAGGAGATTCTTTTGAATTGTCAATGGCATCTAATAATTAAATGAAACCATGTACCTCTTTATTTCTAATTATGCGGCCAATCTATTTTATCTTATTTTATAATTCCCCTACGAAATGAAACCTTGATATTATCTTCATTTAGTTTGTATTACTGTGTACACTGCCATGCACATGAACAATGATCCATTGCAAATAATGGAATTAAGTGTTTTGACTTTCTCTCTCTCAATCATTCTCTCTCTCTCTCTCTCCATCATTCTCTCTCTCTCTCTCTCCATCATTTTCTCTCCTCCATCATTTCTCTCTCTCTCTCTCTCCGTTTACATCTGGATATGGTGCTCGATGGCAGTAAAGTTGTTTTCTTTTAATACTTGTAAATGGTATTTTCTTTAAGAATATTTATACAGATAGATATTTCAATTATTTTAGTGAGCAAATGGTATTTGTGATTCGCATATCCAAAGGCAGCATTCTTGTGCATAGGTTCTTGAAAATATGCAACCTAACTGGCATCTATCGAACTGGAGTTGGCGGGCATTGAAGGGCCTCAGGCGACGAAACAGTGTCGTGCGCACATGCGCAGAAGCAGGGAGCTGAGCTAATTCTCAGCTAGATGATATGGCTCCGCCTCCACGAACTATGACGTCAGCGGAGTCTGACGTTGGCATCAAACCCGAACGCGAAGAGTTCGTGTACGGGGTTTGGAATAAAAAGGAGATAATGGCCTTATATCATGAATCAAAAGAGTAAGCATATTGATGTATCATTAATTATCACTGGTATTACTACTGATTTTAAGAATGTCTCCTGCAAAAAGCAACTTATGTTTTTTTAAAAGGTTATTTTGAAAACCTAACATGGCGCAAAATACAAAAATAAATGGATCCTAAAGATGGGCGAGCAATTAACAGGTGTATTATTCCAGCCGCGAGATTCTAGCCTGCTCACTAAAATTTGTTTAATTATCAGGTACCAAGTGGGCGGGTCAGTCGGAAAAGAATAGTATCCATTTTTGGCCGCTTTCTACACCATGGCGTCATGTGGCACGATCAAATGAACGGTTGACTTTACAAAACGTTTCGCGAGGCGTTGCGTAGCAGAACAAGGCGCCAGAGTGGCCGCCAACATATAGCCTAACAAGTACGTCTGAAGTGCAACATCTATTTCATTTTACCTTTGTGTCTGTGCTAAGTTATTAGTGTGTGTGATGGCAGAAAACGTCTTCATCAGTTTCGACACCTTCTACGACTCTGAATCAGGAAAATAATTCCTCTTTCTCTCGCCGAAAAGTCTCAACATGAAAGGCAGGTTGTTTACGATAATCAGCAGGACAGGTGTATCGCGCGGTAAAACCGTCTCTCTATAAAACAGGCTGGAATTCTACGGAAATTCGTCTCCTAAACGTAAACAAAAGATGACCGACGGATGGCGACGTTACTACGTTTTTTGTTTTTTTTTCAAAAAGGCTGTATTTTTGTGTTGTATGACTACAGATGTTTTTGATGCCAAAGAAACGTGTTTAGAATAATTAGATTTTTTTCCCATGATCAAATAGATTAACCATGAAAATTGCTGAAACCATCCTAGTATGAACTGGATATGATGTGGCAGACTGATCATCGCGGATTCAGCTGTTCGAGCGAGGTATCATCAAAGGCAGAGTCACAGTCATGAACAAACACACACACACACACACACACACACACACACACACACACACACACACACACACACACACACACACACACACACACACACACACACACACACCACCATGGTGTCACGTGGCACAATCAAATGTGAACGGTTGACGTTACAGAAACGTTTCGCGAAGCGTTCGTGACGAGCAGGGGCGTGAGTGGCCGCCAACATAATGGCGCATTTAATGGGTTATTGAATGTTACATTTACTGATTTCTGTAATGTAATTACTTTATATTTTTTATGTAGTATAACAAACAAGTAACGTAATCCTACGCACTGTAACTAATCTAATATTCATCCGTTTATAGTCCAATAGTATTATATATATATATATATATATATATATATATATATATATATATATATATACATATATATACACATATATATATGCATGTATATATATATATATATATATATATATATATATATATATCTATATATATATATTCTTTTTTTTATCATCTGATGTTTACATAGAATAGCAGAAATGCTGCTGCAGAAAAGCTGACAGCCCTTTAAATGTGTTGGTCCAGAACGAAGCGCATAATGCAGAAAAGCTCATGAACGCATGGAGTCAGATTTTATTTTTAAGTTTTTATAAGCCAAGTTAATATAGAAACATTAAAATCACATAACATTTGATATATTAGATTCCGCCAAACGCAATCAACCATTTAACCATCTAAAGAAGAGAACAACTTCTTCAGTCATCAAATCATCTTAGTTCTTTTGAGTAATCATGACGCTTTTTCATTCGCTACACCGCATGGGACCAGAGAACAGCTTCTAAAGTCATCAAATCATAGTTTTGGGGGAATAATGACATTTATTGAAAATAATGTTTATTTCTTCTTTGGCGGGCGTCGTCGGGAGTGGGGAATCTCCGTTCAGTTTAAATGAGGATCAATATATTCTGAATTTTCAGAAATCGTTGGCATGTTTTTACTTAGTTATCAAAAATGTGTGACTACTAGCAGTAAAATATAGCATTTTGTAGGTTTCGTTTGAGGACACCTTGTGATATGAAAGGTATGCTGGAACAATAAATTGTATTCAGAAGAAAAGGGAACTAATCAATATAATGAAGTACTATATAAGAATTATATGGCTTATTTGAATGAGTAAAGGGGGTGTCACACCAGCACAATTTCCGTGGTTCTTTCACGTTTCCGTGGATTCTTCTCTCGCTACCGCTTGTATTTTAGGTGAATGCGATAAATTCCAGTCAAACGACAATTATCGTTTTCGCTGGCAAGCTTCCGTGATCTATTTTGGTTCAAATGATAATGTTATGTGGGTCATTGTTACCCCAACATAAATCTTCGTTATTACTTTACTCTAGTAAGTTAATTAAAGGTTATCTCAGATAGTTTCAATAATATTTTTGATAATTAAAACTTCAGATCAGTATGGCATCATTCTGATTCATCATTCACTATTTCTGGAAACCTTAAAATGAATTAAATTACTCTATTTCACATATATCTCGATATCATTGATATTTTCACTCATATATATCATTATTCTTCAAGACATAGGTTCTTATTTAATAGATATTGTATTTCTCGTGTCGATGTACTCAAAGTGATTTAATTAGTATGTGTTGTTTCTTTTTGTTTCGTGTACCACTGTGTTCAACCCAACCAGTATCTCTGTGGTATGGTTCCCTCCTTTGTTCAGTGTCCTATTATGTAGGAATGACAAAATGGGATAATATTAAACACTGTGGGTGAAAAGAACTTACACATTTATTAAGTAATAATACTTACAATTTGGACCATAGTTCCTAGGCCCGCCGTCCGCTAACTTCGGGGAAAAGACGAACTGGAATCTACATTTACTTCTTCGACCCTCAATACTAGAATTAATTTCTAGTTAGTTAAGCTTAGTTTTGACGGCTAATCACACGCTGTATTCTTCAAATGAGTTCCAGGAGTCAAACACCGATTCACCCTCACTTAATGATACTTCCACCTGAACTGACCAGGATTTTTAGACCTAGGGGTGCCAGGTCATCTAGACAGAGGCCTGGTTGTTGGTTGTATGGATGCTGAGGTGGGCACTTTGAGAAGGCGACTTGGTATTTTGGCCCTTATCTCTGAGTTAAAGTAAATCTGCATCAAGATCGTCCACAAGTATTTCACCTCTAACATAAACACAAACTCTACAACTACATTCTCACTAGCTCACCAAACTCTATTTTGTGGTTTTATTCCCTTAGAATTTTATATCATCATTTCTAACCAAGCGTTACGTTTTACCAATTAAATGCATTAATAATGGCATAATTAGAGTGTCACTGCTTCTGGGCGATGACATACTCCCCCGCTTAAATCACGCGTCCTCGAGTGACCGCGAGAATCGCTATGGGTGTTCATCTATCGGGTTTAACGCTCATGTACCATCAGGGAGCAGCCAACTCCTTACAGATTCCCCTATAACCTCCTCCAAAACCATACCGAGATGACTAGCTAGGCAAAGGACTAAAATAGGTCCTACAGCAAACTTCCTTGATAATGTGACTGTACAATACAACATAACGATGCTCTGTACGGCTAACCAGAACAGCATTACCTTCTTCGATCAACGCAATGGCCTGTTTCAACCCGTGAACTGACTCCTTTAATATTGCCTCAATCAGTTAAACTGTTCATTTACTTAGTTTCATCTCGATACCTTTGGATTAGAGGGATTTCACTCATATACATCTAACACATGATATCCGAAATTACCTTACAAGTGACGTGCTAGCAAAAAAAAAAAAAAAATATAGATTCTACTCTACAGGATGACTAAAGAATCCTACTCCATCCTCTAATTTTAGTGCAAACTCGATCGTCCAACTCAAAAAGTTAAGAAACTTGCCTATTCACCACCGCCCTTCAACCCTACATACAATCAGCCAATTACTTTCTGGAACAATGCCTGAAAGAGTTTCCTACAAATTGTCTAGCAAAGCAAAACAATACACTTGGAAGGTGTGCTGCTGCTTTGCCAATGTGCAGGAAGTTGTTTCCGGTTTCTTGCTAATCTTCTCAATTAATTAATACTCTTCTTCCGGGCTGTCAGGTCATTGTCTAACAACCCAACATCAGGTGTTCCTTTGGTTCCGACTATCTACGCTCATCTTGAGATTACGGGTCGTAAGAAGGTTCAGGCAATCAATATGGAACAATCAGAGCTATCCGCATCATTCTCTTCAATTCTTCAACCATCTATCTGCAATATAGAACACTTTTAAAAACCATGTTGGTGACCATCCTGTCCCCCCCCTTAATCTAATTAGCTGATTAGTGTTGTTTGTGTCCGTTTGTTATTGGTGTGGTTGATTAACTCATAACGGTCCTTCATGCAGCCTAGTATAGTATCCTCGGTGGATATCTCGTGCGTCCACTGGTACGTCTACCATGCTCACTCAACTCATCATGCACAGTTTTATTCGTTACTTCTTTCACTCTCAGTACTTCGTAACTCGCATCATTAGTTGCAACCTCTGGTCTTGGTGAAAGGTCTTTAGTGTTTGTGTCATGCCTAATATTATAAGAATCTAGTGGTTTGTAATCCATCAGACTCATCAACATTCATACTAGGTAACACATTAACATTATTCGAAACATTAGCTTTATCAGCATTGTTGGAATCTTCTGCAACTACATCTTGTGCTAGGTCATCTACCTCACTTGACTCTTGAGCCCAATCTTGGTTGCTCTCTTGAAGTTCCTCTTTCCATCGTCATTCGTTAGAAGTTCATGAAATACTCTTTCTTCACGTGCTTCTTCTTCTTCAGATGTACCTTCAGGTCTAATATCTGAATGTGTCTCCTGTGGATAAGGTCTTCATGCTTCTGGGGCTAGCGATCTCGGAATACTGGCCTCCAGCGCGATCTTCATATTCTCGAGATGAATTTCCTTCATCTTTTCTGTATGTAGGTGTTTAATCCTGTGAGACATGGTCGTATTTGCTCAACGACTCGGAAGGGTCCTTCTCCAGTGGGTAGATAACTTGCTGTCGCCCTTCTTCTTCACAGCCTTGATGAAAACTCTCATCCCAGGCAGTAATGTACTTTGGATTTCTTCTGGAGCAATCCTACACTGTTCATCTGCTGCTCTTAGCAAGTTGTCTCGTAGATATTCGCTGTACACCTCTTTGGACCGTTGAGTGGCCTTGCAGTTATGAAATTTCATCAGGTGGACCTCCAAAACTTGTGGGTCTGGTCCACCAAAGGTCTGAAGTCTTCAGGTCCCGGTTGTACATGGCGTAATACGGCGTCGCCAATTGCTTTGTGGTAAGCAGAATTTAAAGCCATTTGGGTGTCCTTTAGGTAAAGATCCCAGTACTGATTCTTTTCCGTCCACCATCCCTCGTAGAATATTGAGAACTTGCAGATTGGTCCGCTCACAGAGTCCATTGGACGCTGGATGGTATGTGCAGTAATTTTATGATGCTGAAACTGCATATGCTTCACCATCTCCTTCAGAATTTCATTCCTAAATTCGCGTCCCTGGTCTGTTAGTACCGTCTGAGGAATCCCGAGGTCTGCAAACACCTCACTTACAGCCTCAGCTACGGGGCTCAGCATATTTGTTGGGTAAGGCTCTGACAACGGCAAATCGTGTCAAAAGTCCACTATTACCAAGATATAGGCTGGTTTCCTCGCTCGGTCAGAGGGAAAGGTCCCATCAGATCCATCGAAACCATTTGGAATGGTTCCAGTGGAACAGGATATCTTCTTAAGGGTGTCAGTGGGTGTGCATGCCCCTTAAACTTCTCGCACACGTAAGTAATGCAACTTCCTGCACACTCAGCTATATCCCTGTCCATACCACGCCAAGTAAAGTTTTGTCTCGCCCTAAACTTGGTCTTCTCCTCAGCACCATGACCTCCTAGTGGTGCTAAGTGCACAAGTGCCAGGAGCTCTTCGGAACTAGTGTTCTAGGCACATACGAATGCTACTTCCTTTATATCTCGCGGCTGAATTAGGGTGTCCTGACTTGTTTGTAGAGGAGCCCTTTGATCAAGGAAATAATCTTCTACCACCAAGTTCGGGTCCACTTTCCTCTTGTTGAGAAGGTTCTTCGTCTGCAAGTACTTCGATTACAGGTGAGTATAAAGGATCTTGGTTTTGTTCCCATCATCATATCATCGATAGACCAAGGGTGACCATCTTCCTCATCATCTTCCTGTTCATCTTGTCTTGTTTTCCCTCCAGGATTATTGGCTACTACTGCCAGGTCAATATCTGGCATGTTTTGAGCTTCATCGATTATCATTGTTGATGCTTTCTCAATATCTTCAGGATCCACTTCCTTCTGGTGCTCCAATACGAGATAGTGCATCAGCTGCAGCATTCAGCTTTCCCGGATGGTACAGAATTTTAGCGCCGAAAGACTGAGCAGTTAAGGCCCATCTGGTGACACGTGCATTTCCATCCTTAGCTTTGTGGAAAAGCTTTTCACTGCAAAGAGCGATTATCCGACATGACAATCACTTCTAATCCCCATATAAGAGGTTTAAACTTCTTCAAAGCCTCGATTACAGCGAAAGCGCTTCTTTCTCCATCACATCATAGCCGAAGCTCAGCTCCTTGAAGGCTGGCGACTGAAATGTGACACAGGGCAAAAGTGTCCTCGTCATACCTCTGTGCATAAAATGGCACCAATAGCTCCCTTACTGGCATCAGTAGAGATGTACCACGTTCGTGAGAAGTCAGGAGATCTCAACACTGGTTCCTTTAGTAGACTTCTCTTCAGCACTTCAAAATGCTTCCTCTGTTCACTTCCCAAAATGAAAGATTGTTTCTCTGAGGTCAGTTCTTTGTAAGAGGTTGGGCCTTTGGGCATATTTCTATGAATCGTCGGAGGTAATACCCAGTTAGACCAAGAAATCTGTCTTACTTCACGTTGATTTTTGGGTGTGGGAAAGTCTTTACAGCAGCTAACTTGTCTAGCGCCGCTTTAACTTCCTAGATGCCCTACACGATGCCCTAAAAGGTTTATTTCTTGTTGGAACAATCGTGTCTTCCTCAGGACTAGCCTTTAGTCCAGCCTTTATCAACCGACCCAGTGCTTCCTTCAGTACCCTGTAGATGCCTATCAATATCATCCGTGTATATAGCTATGTCGTCTAAGAACAACTGCAACCTCTTTGTCCAATTTGCCACTGAAGACTCGGTTCATGAGGCTTTGGAACGGTCGAGGTGCATTAGACAGACCAAATGGCATCACTGTGGTATCTGGAAATGTCCTTCATGGGTGGTGAAGGCTGACTTCGGTATTGAGTCGTCATCCAGTGGTACTTGAGGGTGACTGGCTACGCTAAGTCAAGCTGTCATTGACGAAACCACTTGCTCTGGCTGACTTGGCGTACAGGGATGTCTTCTATCAGTGGCAAAGGGTAGAACTCAAGCTTTGGTTTGGATGTTGCTAAAGCCCGTAGTAAATCTACACAGAGCTGATGGATGCGATTTGTCCTTTCTCTTCACTAGAACAATTGGTGCATCTCCATTCAGAAGAACTGACTCGAATATGGCCTTGCTCCTTCAGAGCCTGGACCTCTGCTTCCACAGCAGGTCGTAGAGCATATGGGATGAACCTAGTGTGGAACATATACTCGATCATTGTCGCCTGTCTCTATCTTGTGCTCAACAAGATTGGTTCTTCCTAAAGGTTCCTCTTTAAAAGGTTGGAATGCCTCTTGGAATTCCCATATCATGGACTCTGCTGCTTTGCGTTGGTCTTCCTTTCAGGATCCAGCGATCAGCATCCAGTGCTTTTCAGAAGTTTCTGGAAGCGCTTCTCATCATACACTGGCCCGTTTTTCAATGGCCACACAACATGGATCAATTTGAAAGAGCTTCTGATCCAGGGGATCCTCTCCTTCCTCTACATCATCCGGTTTCACCTCAGTGACCATGGCATTGATGCTCATCCTTGTGAGAACTCGTTGTTTTTCCCAGTGGTCGGTCGGTAATCGTCCCAGCTGCTGCTCCTCTTCATCATCTTGGATAGGACACAGCATTGGCAATGGCTCCCTTGCTAGTGAACCCAAGAACGGTAAGCGACCTAAGTTGCAGACCAAGACCTTCACATCTGCCTTGGCTACCACAGGGATAATGATGCAGTACTCTCCCAACGGTAACCCACTGATTAAAATCGAGGTTCTGTTTTTGAGTCTCTCGTCCTTCTGCTTAAGGCTCCCAAAAATGATGGATGCCTTCCCCAGCAGGTAGGGTGTAAACCCCAGTAGAGACTATTACAACTGTGTCCTCTTTGTCGGCAACACAAGAACACACATCAGAAGAACAGGTCATCGGTGCATCTCCACAGTCAGCGTTACTTGGTTGATCAAACCACTTCTCAAAGTGCCACCTCAGCAATCCATACAACCGAACAACCAGGCCTCTGTCTAGATGATCTGGCACCCCTAGGTTCAAAATTCCTGAAGTCAGTTCAGGTTGAAACATCACGAGTGAAGGTGAATCGGTGTTGACTCCTGGAACTCATTTGGAAGAATATGGCGTGATTAGCCGTCAAAACTAGGCTTAACTAACTAGAAATTAATTCTCCTAGTATTAGGGTGAAGAAGCTGTAGATTCCAGTTCGTCTTTTCCCTGAGGTTATGATGGCGGGCCTAGGAACTATGGACAAATTGTAAGTATTATTACTTAATAAACAAGTTTAAGTTCTTTTCACGCACACTGTTTGGTTATTATCCCATTTTAATACATCCTTACATACATAGGGACATCAGAACAAAGGAGGAAAGCACACCACAGAGATACTGGTTGGGCTGAACACAGTGGCGGTTACACGAAACAAAAAGAAATAACACTTCTACTAATTAATCACTTGAAGTACATCTACACGAGAAATACGGTATCTAATAGCATAAGAACCTATGTCTTGAAGAATACCGAGCATAAATGAGTGAAAATATCAATGATATCGAGATATATGTGAAATAGAGTAATTTAATTCATTTTTAAGGTTTCCGTAAAGAGTGAATGATGAATCAGGAAAACGATGCCATACTGATCTGAAGTTTTAATGATCAAAAATATTATTGAAACTATCTGAGATAA
>NC_091566.1:12873698-12883698 GCF_042767895.1 Penaeus vannamei | reverse complement strand
TCGATGATTGCTGCAGTCCCATCGGTCCCCCTTCCCCTGTGAGGTTTTCAACCTCCCCCCCCCCCACAGACCTTACCCATCACCTATCCTCCCCCCCCCCCTTTTCCTCTATCCTCATATCCCTCTCCTCTTATTCGCACCCTCTCCTTGTCCCCTCGCTTTTTATACTCCCCTCTACTTCTGTGCTAGTTTCTCCCTCTTTTACTCTTTTCCTCTGCTTGTTCTACTTCTTATCTTCATCTCTAACCTATCCTACCTCCATCCCATCCCTATCCTATCCTGTATCCTGCCGCATTTCCCCTCGTACCCCTCTTATTCGCACCCTCTTCCTGTTCCTTCGCTTTTTCGCTTTCCTCTACTTCTACGCTCATTCCTCCCTTCTCCATTCCCTTTCTCCCGTTTGTCCTACCTTCTACCTTTAACCCTATCCACTCCTGCCCCCATCCTACCCCTATCCTACCCAGCATCCTCCGTAATCCACAGGGCGAGTCGAGCACAGTGGACCACTTCCCTCTGCCAGCCTGATTTCTACACTTTTATTTTACTTCTGTTTTATGCTGGCGTATTTTACATGTATTCTACTTTCATTTACACCTTTTTGTATACATTTGTAATAAAACTTCCACTGAATTCGTTTGCTATCCGCCAATATCCCACAAGGATTCACATGATGTGCGGATAAGGGGGCATCCTCATCTGCTGCGATTTCTCTCGTACTTTTTATTCCTTTTATCTTCAAGTTCAGTTTTAGTTTTTTTGTGCTTTGCTTTTACTTACTGGTCATTTTAATCTCTATTTTGCTTCGAGAGCAAGTCATTTGTTTTAATATTTTTATTTCTGAATCGCAGCAGATGGTTTTACGTATTTTTTATGCTAATTATTATTTTCCCATTTATTTCTTGTGATGTTTTATTGCTTTTACCTTTTGTTTTATCTTGTGTATATTTTCTTTTATTTTAATATTTCCTATTTATTGTTTTAATCATTTTTACCGCTACCACTCCGTCCGCGTGAACCAATGTAACCCCCATGTTTTTGCCAAATAAACGAAGTGGATACTCTGACTGTGTTGTGACTTTACCCTATGGATTTACCTGTCTGGATTCTACACCTCGGATGCTGAAACAAGGTTGTACTGCCCCTTTTACTTGCCTAGGTGTATTTATGCTGGACGTGTTATTTTACTGTTTTACTCTATTTTTTTACCTTGAACCATGTGTGCCTTTACTTTTACTTTTTACTTACTCTGAATTTTACTTACTTTTACTGGTTCCTTTTACTACTTTCTTTTATTCGTTTTACCCTTTTACTCGTCCTTTACCTGGACTTTTACTTCAGCTTTTACTTTTTACTTTTCTGGTTTTACGATCTTTTCATTTACTTTTCTTCAAGCTATCTCTTACCTCTACTCCTTGTTGGTGTCATTTTACGTATTTTAACATAGATGCCAGTTCTTTTTACTGTTTTTAAGCCCTTCTGGCAAGTTTTACTGTATTTAAGCCCTTCTGGCATATTTTATTCAGCCCTTCTGGCACTTGTAATATTTTTACGTTTTAATTTCAGTTTTACTTTGGTGCCTTCTGCACATTGTTTGATTTTACAGTTCATTTTAGGATTTATTTTTATTGTATTTTATGTACCAATCTTCATATTGGTCACGCTCCTGGTAGACCTGCAACTCCGGGGATAATTTGGCTTGTGAGGTCGTGTTGGTTCCGAGCCTTCAGCTTGGTCCCATCACCCCCTTTGCGAGGAACGAACGGGGCCCCCTCATTTTCCTTGGCCCCTAAGCCTGAAGTCTTCCGCCTCACGGTTGGCTTCCTTTGGGTTCCTCATTCACATAACCTTACAGGTACACCCAATTTTGGTGGCAGCGAGTGGGACCTACCAGGAGTGTATTTATGAGCTTTCTCTGCTCGTTGACTAATATGAAGATTTTTAACGTCCAGTGTTTAGCTTTTTCCTGTTAGGTTAGCTGTTTTAGTAGTTTTAGAAGAGCCACATTTCTTGTGTTTTATTGTTTTCTTTCAGATTTTGTAGTATTTTAGTATCTTTGAGCGAGGCTTTTCTCTTTCAGCATTTTAATTTTTGTCTGTTTTTACTAATGCCCGCTCACCAGTTAGTTTTATTTTATGGCTCTTGCTAGGTATAGGGACACTTTTATTTTGCTGTGTTTTAATCTTGCTTTTACCCCTGCTAATTTTACTTTTTCCCCTTTGTTCGCACTTGGTTCGTTTTTTTTGTATTTTACCCAGTTTACGGGCAGTTTTTAAGTTTTAATGCGCCAGTGTTTGGCTCAGTTGATCACGCATCACTGTTCACTTTGTGTTAGCCAGTATCTCTGGCTACTTTTTGTGTTGTTTTTTTGAGCTACACAGCTCCAGTGTGTGTGGGACTTCGTTCCCTTTTGTCACCAGGCTTTGTGCTATGCCTGGACGTGGGCGATCTTTACGCGTCACGAGGTCATCGAGCCAGCCAAGCTCGCGCACTTCATCGCCTGACAGCCGTACAACCCTTCCAGTCATAGTGGTTCAGGGTTCCAACACCGAAGTTCAGGACGCAGTTCGAGCCGTGGAAGGGGAGGTTACGATGATGGAGGAGATGCTGCAGAGGATGACGGACCTTGTCGCCCAGAACAGGGAAGAACTGCTGCGCAGAATGGAGGAGATAGCCCGGACGAGCGAGGACAGACTGCAGCGACTTGAAGACCAACTTCAGGAAAGGACTGCTCCTGCCGAAGCGGTGGTATCCCGCAGTAATGGAAGCCAGGTTCCCTCAGCAGCACAGACTGAGGAGCAGCAAGCGGGCGCACCACTTCCGTGCATTCGACAAGCTACCACACCACGTGCAGCCAGGCCTTCCAGCCCCATCCACCATGTAGCTACTAGGGAAGACCTCCAGGAATGGCAGCGGCAGTTAGAAGAGAGGGAAAGGCGTCTTCAACGACAAGAGCGGGCTCTCCAGAACCAGCAACTACCGGGATACCGAAGGGAGGAAGAAGCACAGCCTGGGTCTTCTTACATGCGTGAGGCTAGACAGACTTTTCCCGAGCCAGCCCCAAGATTGTCAACTCCCGTACGCCCAAGGTACCGCGATGAGCCAGCAGAGGGTCACCTTCGACACCAGCTGCCTTCACTGGTTTCCAGAGATGTCATCCCTTACCTTGTGTCCCGAGACTCGATCCCTCACTTTAAGGGAGAAACCTCTGCTTGTGAGCCGCTGAAGAGGAACCAGGAGGTAGAGAGCTACATCAGGGCCATCGAAAACCTGGTGCGGCCCACAAGTAATGACACATACATCCGTGCTGCGAGAGCGAGCTGTCGAGGCAGAGCGGAGACCATCATCAACTCCGAGAGCTTCGATGGGATTCAGGACTGGGACACCTTCAAATGGCAGCTGAGGCGTAAGTTTAGGGGCACGTACACCGCCTCTGACTTTTTCAAAGTTCTGTACGATCACGCCATGACTGAGAGGCAGGCTCCAATGGACTTCTTCCTTGAGGTGGAGGCGTCTGTCTTTCAAGGATACCGGGACCACCGAGGAGCTGTAGGAGAGCCTTCTGAGCTGATCAGGCGGGTCTTCCTTGCTGGCTTACCATCCACCTTACGCGATCTCCTTGTCCTCAAGGATGATTGCTCGCCTATCCAGCTTGCCGAGACCGCCCAGAAGCTTTGGAACTCCAGGTATGGCATCAGGCACAGCAGTTCCAACACTCGCCACCAGTCTCCGAACACCATCCAAGAGGACGACTACCAGCTTCGACGTCGCACTCCAGACCGGCCACCTCGTACTCGAGACCGTTATGACCTGTTTCCTGTTGCCACTTCACCGCCACCTGTTCAGTCGCCTCTTTCCTCACCACCAACATCACGGCGTAATGTTTGGTGCGAATACCATCGCAGTTCGACCCACAGCACCCGGGAATGCAGAGCTGCTGCCCGTCAGTCTTCACCACCAGCCTACTCTTGTTTCCGTTGTGGAAGGAGCGGTCACATGTCTCGGGAGTGCCCCTTTCCGAGAGGCCAGGAAGGAAGGGTTCCCAACTTCACTGGCGACTTTACAAGAGGGAACCCGCACACGCTCCATCACAGTCCAGACAGAGCCGGTCCAAACAACAGCAGCAGTGACTACCCCAGCAGTCGGCGGACGTCCAGTCGTGGCACTCAGTGTTGATGGGAAGACTCTTCTCTGCTTCATCGACACTGGGTCTCAGGTGACTTTAGTTAAGCCAAGTGCTTTAGAAGTCCTCGATCCGGCGAAGAAGCTCTGACATTATGCTTCTAGCAAGATCCTCCAAGGTGTCTCAGGGGAGCCTTTCCACCCAGCTGCAGAGGTGACACTCAGCTTTACCATCAGTCCAGATCTTGTTCTACTTCACCGCACCATAGTGGCTGATCTGTCCTTCCATGGCGATGTCCTTCTTGGGACTGACTTCTTGCGACGCCAGGACTTCACTTTGCAGTCGGAAGCCCAATCACCTCATGGACTGCTCATCCTGGGAGGTTGTGAGCTGTCGCTCCTATACACCGATGCCCACTCCCTACAGATTAGCCTGGTTGACTCGAGCCTGACTGATTCTCCTCCTGAACTCCATGCACCTGCTCCACAAGAAGCCGCTGTCCATCTTGCCAGACCGACTACCATTCCACCACACTCTGGTCGCTTTCTGGAAAGCTGCATTTCTCGGCTGGGTCAAGCAGACGGAGATGTCGTTTTGACCCCGGCCGTGACTGATGACCTGACTCTTCCACACCTTGTTACGACCGCCACTCGACGACGATGCTCCATATGGGCCCTGAACCATACTCCACGGCCCCTTGTACTGAAACAGGGTACCAGACTCGGGACTGTCACACCTCTGGGAGAGGTCTACAGTGTTCCCCACTCCACGAGCCATCATGTTCAACCCCAGTCAACCTTCCAGGAGACAGCTGCCAGGGATCACGCACCTCCTGTCAGGACTGGCCCTGAAGAACTCGACACCACCGAGAAGAGGAACCACACAGCCCCTGGGTCTACTGGTGTTGCTGCTGCCGGGCGAGACAGGTGTCCCGTCAGTCCAGGATCCACTGTAGCCCAAGGCCTGGGATATACCTCTACTGCCACGACAGACCACAGGTTTACAGTTCAAGGCGAAGAGGAGAATCCATTCACGATTGCTTCTGCCGCCACAGAGCCGAAGCATTTCACTGAATCCTTGTCACTGGATGGAGCTATTGAACCAGAGCTGGAATGGGATGACTTTTCGGCCAACTTACCTGACATTTCAGAGGAAGACTGGGATATAGAGGGCGCCTTTCTACCACCCTCTGTTGCGGTTGCCACATGTGATGCTGTTGCAGAGCCAGACAATCCAGATACAACAAGTGATGCACCTGACTTTAGTCATTTACTGGAGGAGCAGCAACAAGAACTTAACCAGCTGTTGGAGCAGTTCCAGGAACTTTTTGACGGTGGAGAAGAGACTGTTGGCCACATACCTGGGATCCGCCATCAGATTGACACTGGGGATGCTAAGCCAGTTTGTGTCCGTCAATGGAGGTTGCCGCAGTCTACTAAGGAGACCATCAGACAGCAATGTGACTCCATGTTACAATCAGGTGTCATTGAGCCTTCATGTAGCCCTTGGTTGAGTCCAGTAGTCTTAGTTAAGAAGAAGGATGGCAGTCTCCGTTTTTGTGTCGACTATCGGGGCCTGAATGCAGTTACCAAGAAAGACACCTACCCACTCCCGAGGATTGATGCTCTCATCGATGAACTGGGTCCCACTGACACATTCACCACACTGGATGCCCGTGCAGCCTATTGGGCTGTTGAGGTGGAACCCTCCGATAGGCCCAAGACTGCCTTCTCTGATGGCTACCGGCTGTTCCACTTCTGCCGCCTTCCCTTCGGTCTCTCAACCGCACCAACCACCTTTCAACGCACTATGAACGTCCTCCTTTCTCCTGTTCTAGGTAAGCACACCCTGTGCTACCTAGATGACATTGTTATCTATAGCCGTGGGTTCCGCCAGCATCTACAAGACCTGGAAGAAACGTTACAGCTTCTTTTAGCCGCTGGTCTAAAGCTGAACATGGCAAAATGCCACTTTGCTGCTACCACGATAGACTTCTTGGGATTCACTATCAGCCCAGAAGGAGTTCTTCCCAACCAGGATAAGGTGGTTGCTATCGCTAAAACTCCAGCACCACGTAATGTTCGCGAGGTACGCCGCTTCCTAGGGTGTACTGGGTTCTTCAGGAAGCACATCCCTGGTTATGCAACCATTTCTTCACCTCTGCACTTGCTGCTTAAGAAGAATCAGAAATGGTTTTGGGGAGCTGATCAACAGAAGGCATTTCAGGAGCTAAAGGACCGCCTTACCACTGCACCAGTTCTTCGCCAGCCAGATTTTAACCGGGAGTTTGAGCTACACACAGATGCTTCTTCCATCGCTATTGGTTCCTGCTTGATGCAAAGGTCGGACGACAGCACGCCACATGCCATCGCCTATTTCAGCCGCAAGTTACGAGGTGCTGAGTCTAGATACCCTGCCATTGACTTGGAAGCCCTCAGTGTGGTTGAAGGAGTCAGGATCTTCGACTCTTACCTCTATGGACGGCACTTCACCATTTATACCGACCACAGGCCTTTGGTACGTCTTTTCTCGGAAAACCAAATCTCCACGAATGACACGCTATGCTCATGATCTCTCGTTCTACCACTTCAACATTCGATACAAAGAGGGGCCCACCAACTATGTTCCAGACCTGCTTTCAAGACATGTTGCTATACTGGAGGATGCACCCAGCTACCAAGTTGCCGGACTTGCCATCACAGAGCTGTCTCCTGAGGTCCTTGCGCAGAAGCAGATGGATGATCCTCATCTTGCTGATCTTCGCCATTATCTACTTGATGGTACAGTTCCAAAGAAAAAGTGGCCACTTCCTTTGGATGAATTCGAGGTCAAGGAAGGTGTTTTGTACAGGCTGAGACATCTTCCGGACCGAATTTGTTACCAGCTTGTTGTACCTGTATCACTGAAGAACTCTGCACTGAAGGCATCCCATTTACCACCTCTTGCTTCTCACCCTGGTGTTCAGCGGACCTATGACAATGCTAGGTCAATGTTCTACTGGACCAACATGCTGAAGGACTGTAGGGAGTATGTGGACAACTGTTCTGTGTGTCAGCAGTCAAGAGGTAGCCCCCAAAGAGTGCCTATGGGAGAGACTCCCTTGGCCCAGTATCCTCTAGAGCGTGTTTCCATGGACCTGATGGACTTTGGACCCACTATCCCAGTTCGGTATGCTCTATCCATCATTGACCAACATTCACGATGGCTGCAGATTGTGCCCCTGAGGAAGTCGACTACCATCAACATCCATCGTGCTTTTGTCGACCATTGGGTTACCTTGTTCGGCCCACCAAGAGTCATCCAAACGGATAATGGGGTACAGTTTACCAGTGGTCTCTTCAAGGAGCTCATCTTGATGATGCATGCTAGTCACCACTACACCATCCGCTATCATCCCCAAGCCAATGGGATGATAGAGCGCACCAATCGTGTTGTGAAATCAGCTCTGACTGCTTTGGTGGAGGATAGACCAAGGATCTGGCACCAATTCATTCCTGAAATTAGACTGCAGATTAACTCTGCTATCCACAGGACGACTCACGAGCAGCCCTTGTACCTCTTGACTGGCCGGCATGCCAACTTTCCGGTTGGCCTGACAAATGAAGCAGTATTTGCAGAAAACCTCAACCTGCAGGAACGACTCCAAGCATCTAGACAAGCAGCTGTCACCGCTTCTAACCAGTCCAGGCAGACCTATGGTAACTATTACAACAGAGGCACGAGAGAACGATTCCAGCCAGAGATGGGCTCACTCGTCTGGTATTATGAGCATAGGCATCGCACTGGATCTCTACCACCTTTAACTGGAAAGTGGCGTGGACCTGCCAGAGTTGTTGCCCAACTTGGACCTCTGGCTTTTGAAGTGAGAGATGTTCATACAGATGTACGACTGAGGGCGCATCTCAACCACCTCAAGCCTTTCAAGACGTCTGAAGAGCTATGTTACGCCTCAGAGGACGAGGATGACGATGACCCAGGACCAGATGACCCGGATGTTCCTGACTTGGATGCAGAGGATTCAGTCGGCCCTTCCCAGGTCCCTGACGTCGAGGACGTTGATGCTGATGGACCGACAGATGTTCGAGCCGACTTCACTGGTGGACCTGATGATGACGTGACCCCCTGAGCTGTTCTCCAGTGCTGCCCTTGGTCCTGACGTGTAGCTGTTCTGGACTGTGGCCCCTTTTCTCAGCCCCTGTTTGTGGCTGAGATGATTCTTCAGTGTTTGTTTTGGTTTTACTAATTTATTTTACTGTTTACTTATTTATTTTACTGTTTTTACTGTGTTTTATTTACTTGTGTTTTGCGTGTTCAGTGATGCGTGTCATGCACGTCCAGCTGAACATGCACCTTAACTTTTGAGGCAAGTAATCGGGCTCAGGCCTTCCTTGTTTCTCTTTCCAGGTGTGTCTCCGATGTCCTCTCCGACCCCGTGGTATGGGAGGGTTGTGAGGTTTTCAACCTCCTCCCCCCCCCCCCCCACAGACCTTACCCATCACCTATCCTTCCCCCCCCCCCCTTTTCCTCTATCCTCATATCCCTCTCCTCTTATTCGCACCCTCTCCTTGTCCCCTCGCTTTTTATACTCCCCTCTACTTCTGTGCTAGTTTCTCCCTCTTTTACTCTTTTCCTCTGCTTGTTCTACTTCTTATCTTCATCTCTAACCTATCCTACCTCCATCCCATCCCTATCCTATCCTGTATCCTGCCGCATTTCCCCTCGTACCCCTCTTATTCGCACCCTCTTCCTGTTCCTTCGCTTTTTCGCTTTCCTCTACTTCTACGCTCATTCCTCCCTTCTCCATTCCCTTTCTCCCGTTTGTCCTACCTTCTACCTTTAACCCTATCCACTCCTGCCCCCATCCTACCCCTATCCTACCCAGCATCCTCCGTAATCCACAGGGCGAGTCGAGCACAGTGGACCACTTCCCTCTGCCAGCCTGATTTCTACACTTTTATTTTACTTCTGTTTTATGCTGGCGTATTTTACATGTATTCTACTTTCATTTACACCTTTTTGTATACATTTGTAATAAAACTTCCACTGAATTCGTTTGCTATCCGCCAATATCCCACAAGGATTCACATGATGTGCGGATAAGGGGGCATCCTCATCTGCTGCGATTTCTCTCGTACTTTTTATTCCTTTTATCTTCAAGTTCAGTTTTAGTTTTTTTGTGCTTTGCTTTTACTTACTGGTCATTTTAATCTCTATTTTGCTTCGAGAGCAAGTCATTTGTTTTAATATTTTTATTTCTGAATCGCAGCAGATGGTTTTACGTATTTTTTATGCTAATTATTATTTTCCCATTTATTTCTTGTGATGTTTTATTGCTTTTACCTTTTGTTTTATCTTGTGTATATTTTCTTTTATTTTAATATTTCCTATTTATTGTTTTAATCATTTTTACCGCTACCACTCCGTCCGCGTGAACCAATGTAACCCCCATGTTTTTGCCAAATAAACGAAGTGGATACTCTGACTGTGTTGTGACTTTACCCTATGGATTTACCTGTCTGGATTCTACACCTCGGATGCTGAAACAAGGTTGTACTGCCCCTTTTACTTGCCTAGGTGTATTTATGCTGGACGTGTTATTTTACTGTTTTACTCTATTTTTTTACCTTGAACCATGTGTGCCTTTACTTTTACTTTTTACTTACTCTGAATTTTACTTACTTTTACTGGTTCCTTTTACTACTTTCTTTTATTCGTTTTACCCTTTTACTCGTCCTTTACCTGGACTTTTACTTCAGCTTTTACTTTTTACTTTTCTGGTTTTACGATCTTTTCATTTACTTTTCTTCAAGCTATCTCTTACCTCTACTCCTTGTTGGTGTCATTTTACGTATTTTAACATAGATGCCAGTTCTTTTTACT
>NC_091566.1:12858698-12866198 GCF_042767895.1 Penaeus vannamei | reverse complement strand
GTCAGCCTGCAGCTCCCCAGCTTCTTCTCACCTCGCACCACACCCAAAATCCGTGTGATTTTTTTAAGAAAACAAGTAGAAAAAGAAATCGGTGATCAATACCTAGCTTTTCCTTAAATATTTCTTATTCTGTGTTCAATTCTTAATATCGAGTTATTAAATTGTGCAGTGACGTCATTCTTTGTATTCTGTGTTCACTTATCAGTTATAGGTATTCATTTGCAACTTATGAGTTGTCTTAGTAGGTTCGCTCGTATGTATCTAGGCGCTACCGCCGCTTGTACCTTACCCCCCCGCCTGAGGACGCACTCCCCTCAGCGCCGCCCGCTCACTACAGTTCCGAAGCCCGAGAATATGCACTCTCGGCATCAGTTAGAAAATAACAAGCGAATCTTCTTGATACTGATACACTGCCACAATATCTGCGTCCTGTTTTTTTTACGTTGCTTACGGCTTGTACACAATTGTGCCACTGTTTCTTATGTATTTTTCTATTGTTTTTAGCTATATGAATTTAGACGATGTTTGATTATGATGGGGACCATCATTTTAAAACCAGGGAGATATGTAATCCAGCTATATCTATATCTAATTACTATATGATACATATTTATATAATCTTACATGTTTGTCACATACGTATCTTCACATACATATACATATGCATATACGCCTGACCATTGCTTCCCCTGTTTATTCCTCTCTTATTGCCACACCAGACATTCCAATGTCGTGTTGTCTTTCTCTTCCACAAGAGCTGTGCTGATGTATCGCTTGCTTGTTCATCACCGTCCGTCACATGCTAACCACGTGACTTGATGCGATCTATAAACCAGTGTAGAGGAGATCAGGCAGACTCCCTGTGGGGAGCCAAGGAGCAACACCTCGCTCCAAGGAACTGCCGCACTCCATCTTATTCAGTAAAGGAGTCAAGACACTTTGGTTGTCTACCTTAACCATAAGCTCGCCATCTACCAAACTCTTGTAGGACCCAACATTTGGGCTCTTACAGTGTGTGTGTGTGTGTGTGTGTGTGTGTGTGTGTGTGTGTGTGTGTGTGTGTGTGTGTGTGTGTGTGTGTGTGTGTGTGTGTGTGTGTGTGTGTGTGTGTGTGTGTGTGTGTGTGTGTGTCTGTCTGTGTGTGTGTGCTCCCCCCCCCACTCAAGAAAAATCAGATATGACGCCCTTGGTGCAGACCCGGTATGGCCGTCGACCCCTTGAAAAATGTATCGGATGCTGGACAAGGGTTAAACGAGAGCTACTCAAAATGGCAACAAATTGTCGCCCGCATGTGCGCCCTCCATCTGTTTTTTTTTTTTTTTTTTTTTCTATTGCTTCAGCCTGCTTCTTGTCCATATGAAAATCAAGGAAGGCTGCCTTGTCAGCTGATCTTAAGCCTAAATTTCTCCTTGGTTCACCCGGTCTGCCTTCTGCATTCGTCCAATAACTGCAACATTTGTTTAACAATCGGCAGCAATCTTTATTGTTGGTTTGTTTTGAGGTACTAATTGGACAGGAATTGTCTTCTGAAAAAAAATCTCAAGATTGATCGTCGATGTGGAGATACCGTGCAAGCATCGTTATGGTTTTGCAACTGCCCAGCTATTGTGAGATACGTTTGCAAGGGTCGTGCTACAATACTGCCCATGAGAGCGAGCCTAATTGCACCCATTTTCAAGGAGACCAGAGTGAAACAGGATTTTACATTCACTGCAGCCTACACAATTGACAATGAAACGACTATATAAAGGTAATATTATTAATAATAAATATAGATATAAATCGTTTAAACAGGCCTATGAATAATGTATTTCTATGGTTACATCATTAAAAAAATCATGTTAGACGAAAAATGGGGAGTTTATTTGTCAAAATATGTTCTGAATGTTCATTTCCTCCGCACAAATAAACATTCCAGTCACTCCTTAAAGGAATATCTCTAGTTTCCCCTGGTGCTGGGACATCTGTTCAGAAAGGAAAAATATATTACATACTGGTGAAGACTGGGGAATATGCAAATGGGGTAAATCAATGCAAGAACGAATATTGTGGTAGTCAAAATAAAAGAATTGACATGAAAATTGATATTTGTAGAACATTTATTAATTAGGCCTATATTTAATTGTGTATCCCAGAGCACAGCGTTAATATCGTAAAGCTAAATTCAAACGATAAAAAACAATGGCAAGCTTGTTAGATAATCATGTTCAGTCGCAGTGCAATATCGGCTTTGGTCTTCTGTTTGTTGGTAACTTGCCTTCCACTTTCTTGATGTCGCCCACAAGATTTTTTAAATATGTCAGTAATCAGTATATGCCTAAAATAACCAAAACCGTAAGTAATCAGAGGGAAATATTGATTGTATTTTTTATGAAATAAATGTAACCATAACGTATAAATTATATACGTTCATGGTCGGTAGTTTTAATGTCTATATGAACGCATGTGGACGGACGCACACGCACACACACGCACACACACACACACACACACACACACACACACACACACACACACACACACACACACACACACACACACACACACATGTACATAAGTGTATAATTGTGTTAACCTCCCACAATTTATGCGGGTGGGCAGAAGTGATACGACTGAAACAGCTTCGTCCTTTATTCTTAAGAGTCTACACACGACTAGAAATAAAGATACGGCTGGTCATGCTGCATGGATCCGCGGCCAGCCCGCACTGCGCGGTCAGTGGACAGGCCGTGTCGCTCTCGGAGAGAAGGTGAGGTTAGTTCAGGTCAGTTAAATTTGCGAAGTCTAGCTTCGTCCGGGACTTTTCTCTAGAGTGGCCCGGCTTATATCGGGCCCCCACGAGGAACCATGCACCACTCGGTTTGCGATATTGAATGATGCATTGTGTTATGCAGCATGCTATAACGTGGACACACGTTTGTGCTAATATGTGCACACATGTATGTAGTAAATACATGTGCACACATGAACAGTAAAGGAAAATTGGCACTCCTACTGAGAAATTGTAGCAGTTATCGAATCTATTGTTCCATTACATATATAACTATGAAACAGCATTTTCAACGAAATTAATGCATTGAGAAATGTGAATTATTGTAACACCACAGCTCAATATGCAGCAGATGCGATAAGGCATACTTTGGTGAAACGGGACGTAGCTTCAACACCAAGATCAACGAACATCGAGCAGACATCTGTCACCACAGGACTTCCTACGCCATGATGATTCATGTAGATGAAGCTGGATACTTACCGAACTGGAAGGAAGCTTAAGTAATCCACAAAGAATTGAATAAACACAAAAAAAATAAATCTTGGAAGTTGCATACATCGCGTTGGAGAAGAATATAAAACCGCATCAGTCGGATCCGAACTATCCAAGGTCGCGGCAGAAGTTATGCGAATAACGAGTGCAAGGTCACAATCGTAAGGTGATTCACTAGCTCACATATAATATGAATATGCTATATATTTTCTCTAATGTATGTATTTCTGACGAAGATATATTCGCAACCGGTAAAATAAACCTCTCTTGGATTGTAAAGATATTCATTCTCATTTATACCTTTCTATATTGTCAACATGAATACGGTTCATCCTATGTTATCTAGCGAAAAGGCTAAAAGTGAGTAAACGATTAAAAGATGTCAAAGATCGTAATGCACTTCAGAATAGTAAAGTACTGAAAAAGGCTAGGTAAGGCGGAGATTAGTAAAATGGGGTTAAGAACGATTAGATCAAATACAGGGTATCAATACGGCTGAGGAAGTGGAAGAAAAGAATAAGGGATTCCGTCAGGGATAATAAACGTGTTTCAGTAAAGCGGGATAGGACAACAAAATGTGTGAGACTGAAAGAGGTACCGTCATGAAGCAACCAGAGGGTAATAAGGGAAGAAGTGGGAGTCGGAAAAATAGAAGGACCCGGGGACAGAGACAAGGGACCAGGAAAAGGAGGTGAAGTATATGGAAGAATGCCAAGAGTGAATGGAGCGTTCTCATGGGTGATGTTCAGGAAGCTTTTAGTGTTCTCATGTTTCTAGAGGGGGTTTGGGAAACGAGGGGGTTTTATCCGGAAGAGAAGAGGAGACAGATCTCCGAGGAGCAGAGGAAGAGGTAATCGTTGGTGAGAATGCGGTGAGACATGGGGTGGAACATTTAGGTTGCATGTTGCGACAGGTAAAGTGATTAGAAAGGGGAAGTGGCAGACTGGAGTATGTGCATTTATAATAGTAAAAGAATTTGACTGGGAGATAGAGTGGGTACATGCGGGGTGGTAAGAGATATTAGGGAATATACCAAGACATCTTAGAAAGGAAGACGTTCGGTATGAAGGAATGCGAAAGAACGAGTCGGCGTGCTTACTGTCTGGCCTCGCGTAGAATGAGGCCAAATTTTAATCTGAGAACTGCTACCGCAGACTCGAATTTGTAGGCAGGGTAGCTCCTAAAAAAATATGGGAGCTACCACAATTACACCCGTGCGTAATTGTGCATAGCAATTTGAGCTGCCGTGACCGGGCTGGGCACAGATAACAGTGGGCTGTGGAGCAGCATCGTTCAACAGTATGGTTAAAACGCCAACATTTCAGACAGTGACGGGGGAAGGGTCGAAATGGTCAGACAAGACAGGACTTTCCACCAATAAACTTCATGGGGGAGGTAACGTCTACGGAAGGTTATCTTGGCAATAATGGTGTAATTGTAAGTAGGAGGAGTAGTAAGATGAGTGGATGAGGGGTCTCAGTCGATTTGGGACATAATTAGAAAGTTTGGAATATATCAGTTTCTGCAATGGAGTTGGTTGTGGAGATTTGAGAAATTAAGGTTTCCTTATGAGGGGGAGAAGAGCCGGGCATCTGAGTGGTAGACGAAGAGGTAGTTAGAGAAATGAGGATTTTCTTGTGAGGGGAGAAGAGACAGACAGACGCCTAAGGGGTAGAGGAAGAGGTAGACAGAGGAGAGGGTGCAGCCATGGTCTTTATAAGTACCTTGGGTGTGGCAGATGGGATGAGGTTTAGTCTTTGCGACAGCAAGAACAAAAAAGAGGAAGTAGGTGTTTGACACACGTGCCTGATTGTGCAGAGCATTTTGATATGTTTGGCACATAGAGGTTATCAAGTTTTGGAGTGGCAGTGTTTGGCAGGGTGGCTTAGATGCCAAAAGGGTTGGTTGATATAGTTGGACAGGGGGGGGGGGGGGAATTTACCAATATAACCATTGGGGAGGTCATGTCTACAGAAAGTATCCTTGGCAATAGTGATGGAGTATAAAAGGTGATATATATAAAAGGTACCGATAGCCCTTCTATATGGGTTGTTTGAATTTACTGGTGGTGCAGTGATACAATGATGTGGTTTCACACTTATTAATAACACACAATATGAAAAGACTACGATATGCCAGTAGTCAGTGTGGGTGTCAGCCTGGCCAACCCGCCGGAGAGGCAAGGCTGGCCGGTCATGGGCAAGCTCGCCGAAGATCTGAGGGGGAGGTCAGGTTCTCCTGACCTCTTATAAGCCTTGGGGATACCCCGGCGCAGGCAGACAAGCATGGCCTGGGTGAAGCGCGATCCGCTCCCCATGTGGGTACACACTCCCCACGTGGGTAGCACACACGTGGCGTCCTAAGAGGTGTATAGTCTCTTTTATAGCATCCTATATGGAGGACTTATGGCAGCCTCTAGGAGGAATGGTGCAGCATCGTACTGATAACTGTATCACAGTCAACAAGGCAGCCAAGTGAGTCTTCTCCACAGTCTGACCAATCCTTGTTGTAGACAGGGCAGTTTGTCGGGGAAATGAGACTGTTCTGAGTCTTCTACACATTCTGACCAATCCTTGTCATAGACAGGGCAATTTGACGGGGAAATGAGACCGTTCCGATGAGGCAAGCCAGGAATAGGTTTGCCAGTGAAGACAGTCAGTGCTGATAATGTTTTAGTGGAGGAGATGGAGTAGAGGATGTTGGTAAAGGAGGAATGTTTTCTAGAGCTTGAGTAATAGCCTGAACAGATGATTTGGACTAATCTGAGATGACAGTAGGCAGTGAGGAGGGGGAAGTAGTAGCAGTGTTCAGAATTGTGGTCAAAAGAGAGCCTGGGATTGGGGAACTGGGAGAATTAAAATCAGTGGGGTAGTTAATTAAGGAGCAAGCCTCAATGCCCCGAATAGAGGTACAAAATCATTATTTCTGGCCATGGTAAGCCTGGAGTATGTTGGAGAGAAGATACAGTTCACCCCTCTGGGTTCCCTTAAGGGATAAGGGCTTAGCAACTAAACAAGGAAATACTGTTCCCATGGCTCCTCTAAGCCATTCATGACTAGCACAAAGTCAGCCCTTCAACCTTTCAACACAGCTCTCTTACCTTCGGAAGTAGACAGTAGAAGGGGTTAAAGAAGATAAGGAAAAGAAAAGGGGAAGACTGTGTAAGATTAGTTGAGTCAAGGGCTGAGGCTCACGGTAGGGGTGATCTCCAGCATTAGGCCCCAAGTCTCCATTTCCTAAGCCCCCCCAAAGACAACAAAGGGTATGGGTGTTCTTCCCCTATTTATTGCCTGGAATATGGTCTTTCTGAGGGCCTTCCATTTTGTTTCTGCCCTAGAGGCTAGTGGGTCTTTGCAATACTAGATCAGTTTGGGGTGTTGGTAGCATTTGCACATTGCTAACCTTGCAAGTTTTTTACAGGTGTGTAGTTACCTATGGCACACCATTCACCTTGCTTCAGCATTGGACAATTTTTGTATTTCTTTGATGGAGACGATTTTCTGCAGAAATCACAGCTCCTGCCTTAAGCTAATTTAGACTTTGTTGCAGTCGTCACATTTGAGAGTATTATATTTGTGGTCCATGTACCAATCCAAGATATTTTTATGCAATACTTTTGATACTTCCAGTATATTTCATTCAGTTTCTAATGTACCATCATCATTATCTATAAAACTCATCATTATCTATAAAACTGAAAGATTATATTCAGCTTTGGTTGTCATCTTATTTCATATAAAATACTCAAGGTAATGGACAAGAAAACTACAACTTCATATTTTATGTTATATTGAACAAAAAAATATTGATTTGCCACTAACTCAGTATAAAAATACATTTTCCGTTAGGTACTGGCAAAAGTTAAAATAATTTCAAACAAGAGACCCTATACTCATTCCAGAATAAATACAGTAATAATTATATTATTATTATTTTGTGCATTACCATTCAAATATTAGTTATGTAATGTGGGTACAGAACTCAGATAACCTCTTGAGGGTAGTATTCCTCCAGGCACAAGTCAGTGGTACCCCTGGAATGTATCCTCTGATGGACATTAAATCCACATTACACATACAGAAGCACTGTACACTAGTTGACTATAAAAAGAGCAGGAAAACAGATGTACATTTCCAGGGAGATAAAAGTTTTCTACAATGAGACGACATCTGATCTCAGCTTGGAATTGTTACATGAAAAATAGTGATTAGTGTTCTCTACAAATATACTTCTCT
>NC_091566.1:12832724-12837724 GCF_042767895.1 Penaeus vannamei | reverse complement strand
CGCGTAAGTGTGTGCCTATTACTTGGAGTGTGATATGAAGAGAAGAGGATCACTGAAGGCATGACCAACAAGTTGCGACGTGCACACGCGTGATCGCAGGGCTAACCACAGCATTTAGTAGGCCCTATGACAGCGGCATTGGGGATTTTTCATCATACTGTTCTACATTTTTTTATGCTGTTCACTAATCACTTATCCGATCTGAATGAAAGGAAAAACAAAAGAAAGAGCAATGTCTGAGCTTCCTTTTGGTCTATAGGCACATACTATAATCAGACGAAAAAATATAGAAAATGACCAAAAACTTTCTAAAAACTTTCAAGGTCATTTATTTGTTTATACATTTTTTAAAACTTTGGTACCTCCCACACTTCACAGTTCATGTCCAATATCATAGAGCTTTTTCCCCAAGAAAGAATGTGCATAGAACAACAAATGGGATTTTGTAAAATCAAAATTATATTTTTTTAACGAATCTTTAAAACTCCAATTTTTAATTATTTTTTTGGCGATTATGTTCCATGCGATAATCCAGAAACTAAACGGAATTTACAAAATCAAATTCGTTGTTCTCTTTGTATGACCTAAAGGTTTTCTCAACAGAAAGCACATAGAAACCAGATGATAATCATTAGGCATGGGAGGTACAGAAGTGACCTATCTATCAAAAATCGATTTTTTGATAACCCTTAAATTCTCTTTGTATGACCTACAGGTTTTCTCAACAGAAAGCACATAGAAACCGGATGATAATCGTTAGACATGGGAGGTACACAAGTGACCTATCTATCAAAAATCGATTTTTTGATAATGCTTAAATTCCCTTCGGCCAAAATTAAAAATTTTGCGGTAATGAAGTACTCTTTCATCCTACCAAAATTCATGAAAATCTGCAAGACCCTTTTTCTATTTTGAAATAAAAATTGATAATCAGCAATTTTTTCAGTTCTTCAGGGATGGTCCCCTTTGAAAATAAATGTGCTACATATTAAAGGTCATGTAGCATTATGGTAAAGTATTGTGTCGGAAAGGGCGAAGGAGAGTTAAAGATTACGATAAAATGTGTTAGGCGTCAAAGGTCTAAGAACGTTATAGGATAGTAGGGTAGTGAAAAGGGGGAATAAGGGAGCAAGTGAATTAGAGCAGAAATTAGTATAATGGGAAGGGTAGGGCAATTGAGTGAATTACAGTGTATCTGTCACTGGGGAAGGTATAGGAAGAATATTCAAGGAAAAATAGAGACAGCTGTTGAAGAGTAAGAAAAGAATCCAGGAGAGGGGAGGGTGTTAGATATCAAAGATTAGAGGGTGTTGCAGGAGAGTATGGTAATGAAAAGGGAAAGGAGGGAAGTAAATGAAGCAGAGTAGTGATTAATAGGTGGAAAAGGTTGAGAAGGTAGAACAATTAAATTAATTGCATTGTATCTGTGACTGGGGAAGGAATAGGGATAATAGGTGATAACGGTAGATATGGTTGTCTTAGTAGTAGGGGATTAGGTATCTGAGGGTTGAGATAAAGGATCAGGAGTAGGTGAAGGAGTAGTGTCTGGGGGTTCGATAGGGACAGTGGGGTCTGGGGGAGGGTACTGTGATAAATGAGCTTCATGTGTGTATCCAGGAGGGAGTGGTAGGGAAGGATAGGGTTTTGGGGGGGGGGGGGGCTTGGTTTGGGTGGCATGGGTGGTTGAGGATGAGGTATTTTGGGAAGGGATAGGGGGACTATAAGGAGGTAGAGCAACTGAGTGAATTGCAGTGTATATGTGACTGGGGAAGGAGTAGGGACACTGATCAAGGAAAAGAGGTGGCTGTTGGAGAAGTAGGAGAAGAATCCAGGGGTTGAAAAGGGGAGTCTGGGGAAGGTGGTGAAGTATGAGGAAAAATGTCTGGAGAAGGACACCATTGGGATAAAGGGGATTTGTGAGAGTATTCAAGTGGAAGTGATAGAGAGGGTGGGGTATGTTGAGAGGGTGTAGGAGGAAGGGGGGTGGAGGGAACTTGGGAAGGAGGAGGATGAATATCTACAAATACTTTATATGTAGCAGGAGAAGGAAGAGAGGGATTGGGGGGTGGATGAGGGAGCAGAGTGTTCCCTTGGGTAATCTTTAGGAAGTTTCGGATGTCTTCAAGGGTTTCTGAAGGGGAATTTGGTATAGAGGACTGAGAAACAAAGGTTCTCTTATAAGGAGAAGAGGAGATGGATATCTGAGGAACAGATGAACAGGCAGGTGTGGGAGAAAATGTAGTAGAAGAGTGTGGAGTGGAACGTTTAGGTTGTCTGGTACAACAACTAAAGTGAGGAGGAGGAGTAGGTATCCGGGAAGTGGCAGTGACTGGGGTACCTGGATTTAGGATGGAAAATGGATTTGACTGGTGGATAGGGTGAGTAGACATAGGATGTAGGTTTTGGGTATAGGGAAAAGATGCCTGGGGAGATGCAGAAATATCTTGTGTAGATGGTGGGGGAGCAGAGAGTAAGACTGTTCTCGAATAAGTTGAGAGAGAAAAACCTTGTCATCGTGCTTCCTGTCTGGCCTCATGTAGAATGAGTCCTAGTTTAAATTTGAGGACTGCTACCTCATATTCAAACTTATAGGCAGGGCAGCTCCTATAAAACACATTATGGGAGTCTCCACAATTGGCACATGTACGTGACTGAGCAGGGCAATTTGAATGGTCATGACCAGGTCGGGCACATAGAGGGCAGCAGGCTGTGGAGCGACAATGTTTGGCTAGGTGGCTAAAACACTAACATTTATGACATTGAAGAGGAAGGGGTAGATATTGTCAGACATGATAAGACAATCCACCAATATAAACCTCCTGGGGAAGGTCTTGTCTATGGAAGCTAATCTTGGCAATATTGACGTGGGATTTAGTTGGCCTCTAAGAGGCAGTGTAACATTGTACTGCCACTGCATCATATTCACCAAGGTATGAAAGTAGGTCATTTTCACAGTCTGACCAGTCCTTGTTATACATGGGATAAGCATTTGGGGGAATAGAAACAGTTCCAGAACAAGTATTAAGAGTTGGGTGAGGTTCGGCAGGAATGGGTTTGCCAGTAAGGTCAGTCAGGGTAGAGAATGCACGAGTTTGGGCTTCAGATGTAACTGTGACAAGGTGTGAATGATCAGAGCAACTGCAGAAGGTAACCTTGCCTACTGGTTTCTGGAGGCATTGCTGAAAGAGAAGAGTATTCTCAGAATACGGGGCTGTGGGGGGAATCACAAAGAATCGATCCCACTTGGCTGGGCCAAATAGAGTATTCAGAAAGTTTGCAGAAGTAGAGGTAGTAGAAGGACGAAGGCGAGAGGAAGATGGGGTGGTGTGGAGTAGATCTGCAGGGAGAGGACAATAAGGATGAAGAGTAATAATAAGGGAAGAAGGGGTTGACACTGAAAAGGGTTGTGCAGCGGGGGATGAAGAGGAGAATGTTGGGGATGAGGAAGAGGTGCTTTCAAGGGGAGAGTAATAACCTGGATGGGTGTTTCAGAATGGTTAGAGTTGTTTGTAAGCCTCGAAGAGGAAGTATTAGCATCAGTGGTCGGAACCGTGGTCAAAGGAGGGGCAGGGGTTGGAAAACCATCAAAATCAAATTCAGATAGGCTATTTGATGAAGGGGGCAAGACTTAATGCCTCCATTGAGGGTAAAGAATCTTCATCACTTGCTGTGGTGAACCAGAATAAACTGGGGAAAAGAAATGGTCTACCCCTTAGGGTTCCCATAAGGGGTAAGGGCTAAGTAATTAACCAAGGGAATATCGTGCCCATGGCTCCCGGAGGCCATTCGTGACTGACACAAAGCCAGCCTTTCATCCTTTCAGCATGGCTTTTACACCTTAGGAATGGTATAGAAGGGAATAAAGAAGATACGGAAGAGGAAAGAGGAGAAGAGAGGACCTAGCAAAATTAGTTGAGGCAAGGGCTGAGGCCCAAGGTCTCTGTCCCTGTCTCCTAAGTCCTCCTATATAATTACAAAAAATTAAACATCTGAAGCTTTCTCATTTAACCCAATAGTGCTGGTATATTTTGAAGATGAAAATAATAATTTCTGGGTAGCTTCAAAATCAGCACGCGGCGCTGGCCCAGAATGTGCCTGTGCGCTGACTGCAGTGGGATGCCTGGCAATTATTTTTTTTCAGGCTGTCTCATATGTGGGACACCCATTGTAAATGGGTTAATAGTATTAAACCTACTTCAAAGTAAGGGAAAAATTATTAGTTACCAAAGAAATCAATACTGCTTTCTCTAATGAATTTTAAAAATGTACACTGGGTATGGGGAAACTGCATAGAGTTGTGTCCAGTCATTTGTGTACATTATTTTGGCAAAATCAAAATAAATCTGAAGAACAATATCATCATACATAATTTGCACTTGGTATATATGCTAACAACTTTATAAACTACAACATATTATCAGGGAGTCTCAATGCAAAGCATATTTCATGTGTAATGTACACAAAACTAACATTTTAAAAAGAAAAATCTCACTTTATATTTCATCACAAATCCTCATGATTTTCATTTTTTCTGATATTGGTATAAAAATGTTCTTTGGATATCCATGAACTCATATTCATTTGATAATGTCATTATCATATGTTGCATGCAAGTTTGCAACATGCAAAAGTCTATACAGGTGTATCTCCCACTAATTACCTGTGTAAGCAATTCATCACTTGAAGCTCCCAAGAAATAACCAGAAGTGGGTTCTAACAGTCATTTAGAAGTTTCCTCATGCATGTGCGAATACTGTAGGCGAACTAATTCTAGATGACCCCTATAACCCCCAGCCCCTCAGAGACAGTCACCATAAATTTGGATTTTGATGATAAATTTCACCACCTATCCATATCAATTAAACTGATATTCATAGAAGTTCTTCATCTGAATAAGCAAAGTTTCTATATAAAATCAATGTCAATCATTTTCTATATGCTTCGTATTGGAGAATATCCTGAATCAACACTCTTTTGCCCATTTTTCTAGGTTAATTTCT
>NC_091566.1:12775224-12777724 GCF_042767895.1 Penaeus vannamei | reverse complement strand
ATATATATATATATATATATATATATATATATATATATATATATATATATATATATATATATATATATATATATATATATATATATATATATATATATATATATATATATATATATATATATATATATATATATATATATATATATATATATATATATATATATATATATATATATATATATATATATATATATATATATATATATATATATATATATATATATATATATATATATATATATATATATATATATATATATATATATATATATATATATATATATATATATATATATATATATATATATATATATATATATATATATATATATATATATATATATATATATATATATATATATATATATATATATATATATATATATATATATATATATATATATATATATATATATATATATATATATATATATATATATATATATATATATATATATATATATATATATATATATATATATATATATATATATATATATATA
Source organism: Penaeus vannamei (assembly GCF_042767895.1). NCBI lineage: Eukaryota > Metazoa > Arthropoda > Malacostraca > Decapoda > Penaeidae > Penaeus > Penaeus vannamei. The sequence continues at coordinate 12,777,221 of NC_091566.1, read as the reverse complement.
TATATATATATATATATATATATATATATATATATATATATATATATATATATATATATATATATATATATATATATATATATATATATATATATATATATATATATATATATATATATATATATATATATATATATATATATATATATATATATATATATATATATATATATATATATATATATATATATATATATATATATATATATATATATATATATATATATATATATATATATATATATATATATATATATATATATATATATATATATATATATATATATATATATATATATATATATATATATATATATATATATATATATATATATATATATATATATATATATATATATATATATATATATATATATATATATATATATATATATATATATATATATATGGGTGGGTGCTTCATGCGCAGGGTGGTGTGAAGCGATGGAGTGGTAGTCTAGTTAGTGTTAAGAGCTTCTGCATGCCTTCTCGCTTACAGCTGCCACCGCTGGCTAGCCTCGTGCGAAAAAGGGAGCAGCTCTGCATAAGCCTCCCCCTGCCAGTGCATAGCCTCTCCAACATCGAGACTCCCTGCAGTGCCTCCTCGTGGCCACCCATGGAAACTGGGTACCTTGCGGTTCCAGGCTAAACTGAGGGGGATCTCGGAGCAGCAGGAGGCCCCAGAGGTTCAGGGCCATGGCCCACCGGCGTGTGGACACGCCCTGGCCCTGTACCAACTCCTGCCCCCTAGCCCCCTGGGGTTAATGGGAGGCTCGGGGGAGGTGGGCCTTGCCAGTCCTCCTCCCCCCAGATATAAACCAATCGGCAGTGAACCGTATAAATGGAAAGGCTGGGAGGAGGGGAAAAGCCCCTCCCACCCAGCAAGTGAGGCGGACTGTGGGCCCTGCTGGGAGGGCGACTGCTGGAGCGCAGGCTGGGAACGGGGACTACCCGTCTCGCCTGCGCTCTGGTGGCCGCCAGCCCAGAGTGAAGCTTGTGGGGGAAAGCCCTCGGGAACCCCACAGGTGGATGATGGGGCACGCAGCCCGCCACCCCCTTTTATATGGGGCAGCGTCGGTGGGGGTGGCAGAGGTGGCATCCACCCGGAGCGACTGCCAGAGGCTGAACCTCAGGCGGGAAGTTAGGGTGGGGGCTTGGAACGTCCGTTCTTTGCGTCAGGATGATCGGTTGCCTCTACTGTCGAGGGAACTGGGGAGGCTGAGAGTTGAGGTGGCTGCTCTCTCGGAGGTGAGGAGGCCTGGCAGCGGCATGACCTGTGTAGGTGGCTACACCTATTACTGGTCGGGCCGCAGCGATGGCCACCATCTCCAGGGAGTAGCCATTGCCGTCTCCAGCAGACTCCAGCCCTCGGTAGTAGAGGTTACTCCTGTTGATGAGCGTATAATGGTATTGAGATTGAAGCTTTCTTTTGGCTTCATGTCTCTTATTGCTGTGTACGCTCCTACCGATGTTTGTAAACTTGACGTGAAAGAGATGTTCTACGCCAAACTTACATCTGTGGCAGACAGATGTCCCCGACGAGATATTCGCATTGTTCTGGGCGACTTCAATGCGGTATCTGGCTGTGATCGAGCTGGCTATGAGATGTCTGTCGGTCCCCATGGTTCAGGAGCTGATGCCGGTAGCGAGAATAGCCTCCTTTTCCGGGACTTTGCTAGGTCCCAGAAATTGAGGATTTCTGGCTCCTGGTACCAGCGCCCAGACCCACATCGCTGGACATGGTACAGTGATGCGGGTAACGCAGCCAAGGAGATCGACCACATACTTGTTAGCACTCGTTGGAGGATCCTTCAGAATTGCAGGGTGTACAGGAGTGCTGAGTTCTGTGGTACTGACCATAGATTGGTTGTGGCTACCCTCCGGGTCCACTTCAAAACCCCCCAGCGGTCAAATGATCACCCTAGGGTGTTTCATTTGGACAGGCTGAGGGAGGGGGAGTGTGCCCGCGGGTTTGCTGAGGCAATCTCTGATCGTTT
>NC_091566.1:12765224-12767724 GCF_042767895.1 Penaeus vannamei | reverse complement strand
AAAGTAAGTCAGGTGCAATGGAGGGAGAGGCAGCAGTGCGAATCTGGTCCCAATCCTTAAGACTACAAATTTAAATATGAAACCTTTGTAGGTGACAGCAATTCGAGTGCCTACAAAGTAGTATGCTAGCTAAACAACGGCAAAGGACCGTACGAAGACCCTGTCATGAAGGAGGAATGTATAAATCATGTAAATGAAAGGATGGGGACCAGACTGCGCAATGTCAACAAAGATGTGAGTGAAACAGTCACAACCAAAACTGGCAAGACAATGAGGAGGAGCTTGTTAGGAGGTGCCCACAAATTGACGGATGAGGTCATCAATCGTCTCAGGTCTTATTACGGGAAGGCAATCCATGACTTTATGGGCACCGAGTATGAGACCTTGAAAATGGTTGTGTGGGCGATGTTCTTCCACATGACGTCAAGTGATGATAAGCCAGCACATCACTGTTGCCCACGTGGTGTAGACAGCTAGTGCTTCTTCGATAGAGCACTAACTGAAAACACCATACCAGTTAGCCACAAAAGAAAATCCCTTTACCTAGCTAAAATCCCATTTGAGAAGCTGGACCTCATCAAATCTGTCTACCAATATCTCACAGCCCCGGATGTTCTAGGGAGATGTCTGAAAGGGGCAACGTAGAATCTTAATGAAAGTTTACATTCAAAGTTTTGGCTAAAGTGCTCAAAGGCCAAGTATGCCGGTCGCTTCCAAGTGCTGTTCATCACAAGGGCAACAGTACTAGATCACAACTGTGGAAGGAAAAGTAACCTTCTTGTTCACCTGCTTTTCACTGAAAAGCACTTGATAAGCAAGACCGGAAGACAGATAGGAAAGAGAAAGCAAATAAAAAAAAAGGAAAAGAAAGAGCTATCCTGGAGCTCCAACTACCAACTGAGAGCTTTCTAGGGAGCTAACCTGAGGGAGGTGGTATCTCCTGATACCCTTGCCTTTGAGCGATTAATACCTTGCAAAAGTGGGGACCAGGTACCAGGCACACTTTAGAATACCATTTGAATGTCATAGAATGCATCAAAATTGATGCAGAGTTCAGAATTCAAAAAAAAAAACAAAAAAAAAAACAAAAAAAAAATCCATAACTACTTGGATGATTATAATGGGGTTTGGGTCAATTGAAAGCTGAATAAATTTGCGATTTTCTGGATTATGGATATTTTCATTCACGTAATAGAGGTGCATATATTATATAGCTTAAGTTTATAGGACTGAACATTTAATTTAATATGGAAATAAAAAATCCGTCTAATCAAGATTTTAGGTATTGCTATAGAGCAGTGTTGTCCAAACTGGGGTCCGCAACATAGATCATAAGGGTACGTGAACAAACATAAAGTTGTGTATTTTTTAAAGCATTTTGTTACTAAATCATCTTTTTTATTTGTTTATTAAATTCTTATTTATTGAACAACACTCCTGCAATGCAATCTTTAAAAAATTAGTATAATATTTGCATTATAAAACAGTTTGTTTAGCCATGATGGACGGGGGAGGGGGTACGTAACGGTACAAGCAGGTAATAACGGGTACAATTGGCGAAAATGTTTGGACAAGACTGCTATAGAGTAAATGTGGTAATTTTTTCAAAGTTTGGTTAATGGATAAGTGCATTATTTCTATCGATAAATGAATGTGAAATATAATGAGCGTAAGCAGTGACTGAAAGAGTGCTGGCTCCAGGGAGTAGGCCATTTCCATGCTCCGCACTGTATTCCTGGCTGCTGTGACCAGCACCACAGGTTGTATTACATAAATTTGAAAATTACAAAAAAAAATTAGATATATGACACAAATAACCAAATGTTGCTTTATTTTTTATTTTTTTATTTTTTTATTTTTTATTTTTTTGCACAGAGCTATTTACTACATAGAGAGGTGATATAGTCTGTGCAAGGAAAATATGTAATTACCATCTCGATAATGTAAATCCCAAGACAGATATGAACATTGGAGAATGGCGATAAAGCTAAAAAAGTTTTCACAAAATAACTTTTCAAAGGGGAGGCACAGAGTCTTGTCAACACTCATGGGTGTTCGTGTGAAACCGGCCTATGCACCTCACGCCCAGGATGCTGGCCACTTACGTAACCATTGCAACCGGATCCAGGGGGTTAATGAGAATATTTTCCATTCAATGCTACCCCAACGAAAGACATCCTTAGCAACACTAACTCCTTAGAGCCAGATGACATGTACATCCTGTCATAGAAAAATTTGGTTTGAGGGAGGAGTGACATGAACATCCTGTCACGTGACAAAATGGCAGTGGGGCAGGTGGTGGGAACTTGACATGAGTGAAGGATAAGGTGACAGAAAAGACTTGCTATGAGTGCACAAACCTCTTGGAGGGTGATTAGACTCATTCAGCATTCAGAAAGGGGCATTTGCATTATTCCCATCGATAAGCAAGTGTAGAATGTAATGTCCATAACCCATGACTGCAAGAGTGCTGGCTCAAGGGAGGACTCCATTTCCATGC